>NC_053500.1:84200516-84403016 GCF_905171775.1 Rana temporaria | reverse complement strand
GATGAAAATAAGTATTTGAACACCCTGCTATTTTGCAAGTTCTCCCACTTGGAAATCATGGAGGGGTCTGAAATTGTTATCGTAGGTGCATGTCCACTGTGAGAGACATAATCAAAAAAAAAAAATCCAGAAATCACAATGTATGATTTTTTTAACGATTTATTTGTATGATACAGCTGCAAATAAGTATTTGAACACCTGAGAAAATCAATGTTAATATTTGGCACAGTAGCCTTTGTTTGCAATTACAGAGGTCAAACGTTTCTTGTAGTTTTTCACCAGGTTTGCACACACTGGAGGAGGGATTTTGGCCCACTCCTCCACACAGATCTTCTCTAGATCAGTCAGGTTTCTGGGCTGTCGCTGAGAAACACGGAGTTTGAGCTCCCTCCAAAGATTCTCTATTGGGTTTAGGTCTGGAGACTGGCTAGGCCACGCCAGAACCTTGATATGCTTCTTACAGAGCCACTCCTTGGTTATCCTGGCTGTGTGCTTCAGGTCATTGTCATGTTGGAAGACCCATCTTCAAAGCTCTAACTGAGGGAAGGAGGTTGTTGCCCAAAATCTCGCAATACATGGCCCCGGTCATCCTCTCCTTAATACAGTGCAGTCGCCCTGTCCCATGTGCAGAAAAACACCCCCAAAGCATGATGCAACCACCCCCATGCTTCACAGTAGGGATGGTGTTCTTGGGATGGTATTCATCATTCTTCTTCCTCCAAACACGGTTAGTGGAATTATGACCAAAAAGTTCTATTTTGGTCTCATCTGACCACATGACTTTCTCCCATGACTCCTCTGGATCATCCAAATGGTCATTGGCAAACTTAAGACGGGCCTTGACATGTGCTGGTTTAAGCAGGGGAACCTTCCGTGCCATGCATGATTTCAAACCATGACGTCTTAGTGTATTACCAACAGTAACCTTGGAAACGGTGGTCCCAGCTCTTTTCAGGTCATTGACCAGCTCCTCCCGTGTAGTCCTGGGCTGATTTCTCACCTTTCTTAGGATCATTGAGACCCCACGAGGTGAGATTTTGCATGGAGCCCCAGTCCGAGGGAGATTGACAGTCATGTTTTAGCTTCTTCCATTTTCTAATGATTGCTCCAACAGTGGACCTTTTTTCACCAAGCTGCTTGGCAATTTCCCCGTAGCCCTTTCCAGCCTTGTGGAGGTGTACAATTTTGTCTCTAGTGTCTTTGGACAGCTCTTTGGTCTTGGCCATGTTAGTAGTTGGATTCTTACTGATTGTATGGGGTGGACAGGTGTCTTTATGCAGCTAATGACCTCAAACAGGTGCATCTAATTTAGGATAATAAATGGAGTGGAGGTGGACATTTTAAAGGCAGACTAACAGGTCTTTGAGGGTCAGAATTCTAGCTGATAGACAGGTGTTCAAATACTTATTTGCAGCTGTATCATACAAATACATAGTTAAAAAATCATAAATTGTGATTTCTGGAATTTTTTTTTTTTTTGATTATGTCTCTCACAGTGGACATGCACCTACGATGACAATTTCAGACCCCTCCATGATTTCCAAGTGGGAGAACTTGCAAAATAGCAGGGTGTTCAAATACTTATTTTCCTCACTGTATGTAGTTTTGGGCACATTTTGCTTCAATAAGAATATTACCATTGTTGGGTGTCAGTGAAAGGAATGGTGCCTTATGTTTTCTATGGGAGGAAAAGTGCCTTGTATCGGTGGAATTGAAAGACCCAAGGTCCAGAAAAAGACAATCGAAAGGGCCGCAGTTTGGAGACCACTGGTCTATTCTATGACTTAAAGTCCTTTCTTGTACAATTGAGATAATGTGAATTTTGGCTTAACTGTAAATTCAATATCTTGGAGTACAATACTGGGACACAGGTCCCTCTCCTCTGTCCACTGCATCTTATTGCTTGCTACAAAACTGGAGTCCCATGGAGTGGGTGGTTATTTGAGGGTACACTGGCGGCATTTCCAGCATCACTTTTGCCAGTTTCCAGTCACCTGAAGGTAGCGGCGTATAACTTCTGGTCATGGACTACAAGCCCTGTGTCCTTTACTGTACTCCCAAGATATTGGATTTACAGGTAAATTCACATTCTGCTTTTTGAATGCGTAGCTCTGCTCTTTTAGTAAAATAAAGCCCTTCAAAAGAAATATAATACTTTTGTTAGATCAGAAGCTTAAATTTCTCTCAACATCATATGAGTTGGTCAAGTGCATATAAAGTAGTATAAATCAAAACCTTACAAGGCATGTTCTGAATAGTAGTAGTCCAAAATTCGAGTCCTAACTGATACAAGTTTATTGTGCATTGTTGACCATTTTGAGAGGATACATAACACTTTTTTTTTCCATTGCCACATTGATTAATAGTATTGGTAGTTGCTGCATTTAACAGACTTGAAGACAGGAAAGTCTAACTTGATCTTCAATGATAATCTGCCAGGAGAACTTGTGGCCTTAAAGAAAGTGCGTCTAGATAACGAAAAGGAGGGCTTCCCTATTACTGCTATCCGGGAGATAAAAATCCTTCGACAGCTCATCCATCGCAGTGTTGTCAATATGAAGGAGATTGTTACTGACAAGCAAGATGCACTGGACTTTAAGAAAGACAGAGGTGACTTTAAAGAAGAATCGCTATCCTCATGTGGTTACCCATTATTTGCTCTGGATTTCTGTTGTAACACTGATTTTCTGTGTGTTAGGTGCCTTTTACTTGGTGTTTGAATACATGGACCATGACCTGATGGGTCTCCTAGAGTCTGGGCTGGTGCAGTTTTCAGAAGACCACATAAAGTCATTTATGAAACAACTTATGGAAGGACTAGATTACTGTCACAAGAAGAATTTCCTGCACAGAGACATCAAGTGTTCCAATATCCTGCTGAATAACAGGTGACAATTAGTAAGGGATGATTTCTCAGAGCGATGATTGTGTGTAGAGGTCAAAAACTCACATTGTGTTCCTTTTACAGTGGGCAGATCAAGCTGGCAGATTTTGGACTGGCAAGGTTATACAACTCAGAAGAAAGGTAATCGAGAACTTAATTTGTTATTCTGTACGGTTTTGTTTTGTTGGCACATCGTGAACAAATACTGAATAACGTTAGAGTTTAACCACTTCCATACCGGGCCTTTTCACCCCCTTTCTGCCCAGGCCAATTTTCAGCTTTCAGCGCTGTCACACTATGAATGAGAATTGTGCGGTCGTGCGACGTTGTACCCAAATAAATGTTGATCAATTTTTTTTCCCCGCACAATAAAAGCTTTTTTTTAGTGGTATTGAATCACCTCTGCGGTTTTTATTTTTTGCGCTATAAACAAGAGTGCCAATTTTGAAAAAAAAACACTATTACTTTTTGCTATAATAAATATCCCAATTTTTTTTTACAGTTTTTTTCCCTCAGTTTCAACAAATTTTTGACAAAAAAAAAAATAGCATTAAGCGTAGATTTATAGCATTGCACACAAGTTATAATAGGGATAGAATTATGGCATTTTTTTTTTACAAGTAATGGCGTGATCTGCGATTTTTAGCGTGACTATGACATTGCGGCGGACATATATGACACTTTTGACACCATTTTGGGACCATTCACATTTATACAGCGATAAGTGCTATAAAAATGCATTGATTTCTGTATAAACGTGACTGGCAGGGAAGGGGTTAACACTTGGGGCGATGAAGGGGTTAAAAATGTTACCTATGGAGTTTTTCTAACTGTACGGGGGGGGGGGACTCACAAGGGGAGGAAGACCGATGTTCCTCTGTAATGGGAACACACAGATTGGTCTCCTCTCACCTGACAGGACGTGGATCTGTTTATACACACAGTTCCACGTCCCTGCTCTGTGACGAGCAATCGCGGGTGCCCGGCGGACATCGCTGCCGCTGGGCACGCACATCATGTCTCCAGTGATGCGGCGAGCGCGCTCTCTCCACAATGCAGGGAATCCCAGGACGTCATGACAGCCGCCCGGAGTGACGAAGGGTTCCTGCGGCCATCATATGACTTTACAGCGGTGGGGAAGTGGTTAAAGTATATATTTATAAAGATTTTTTTTTTTTTTTTTTAATGTTGCATTATAAGATTTAGTTAAAACTTTTGACTTCGTAAGAACAGTGGGAAATCCTCTCACTGGCAGTTAAAGGTGAAGAGCAAAGTTAGAATGTTTCCAGCAATAGAGGTTCTTTGTTTTTTTTTTTTTTTGTTTAACAATGTTTTTTATTGAAGTTTTACAAGAACAAGAAGAAAAACGATATAATACAAATAAACGGGTCATATCATACAATAAGACACGTTATCAGTAAACATTTGAATAGTGGCATATGATTATCAGAATTCCAGATATAATTGAGCTGAATAAGTAATACCTTAACCTTAAGCGCCAGATAGGAGGTATTGTCCCCCCCCCCCCCACACCCCATCTGGGATCAAACTGTGCCGAAAAGGGAAGGAGACACCCCCCCCCCCCCCCACCCGTATAGGTCCTAGGTTGTGATTCCAGGAATTTAATTTTAGTTTTTTAGTTACCAGGCATAAATGTAATGTTGGTGCGACGCCTTCGCAAAATAGATGTCATACACTTATATACTCACGTTGTATTAGTACATAAGTATAACTTGCATCATCCTGACGTTTGTGGTTTTAAATAAGGTTTAACTAGTTAATTATTGTAGTAAACTTAGAACAAAACTCAACAATATAACAGTATCACATTTGATGACAGATAAAAAAAACTTCATAGAAAAGAGAGAGAGAGAAAGAAAGGGAGAAGAGAAGAAAACGAGGATGAGTCTACAGTCTCTAGCACTTGAGTAGGATTCAGTCACAATATATTATTGGCCCTTAACTTTGCTGCTTTTTTTATACAATTCAACCCATTGATTCCATCTTGAACACATAGTTTGGTAGGTAACTTGCGTTGATGCAAACATTAGCTCGTAGGTGGTGTAGTTATTAGACGTCTCACTATTTCTGTAAGTGTAGGCGATCCTGAGTAACAAATGTGTGACTATGACCCATTGAATCCGCCGGAACAGACTTTATTCCCAAGGACAGAATTGTCATTCCAGCTGATGGTGGAATACACAACCCTGTGGTCTGTGTGATTAGGTTGGATATTTTGGCCCAAAAGGAATTAATCACTGGGCACGTACACATTATATGATGCAATGTTCCTATACCTCCTGCAATTTCTCCAACAGAGTGGGGAAGCCTGTGGACTAAATTTGGAAATTATATAGGGTGTCAGATACCAGCGCAGAAATATTTTATGGGTAAGCTCCCACAAACTGGCACTCTTAGTTGCTGCATACGTAGTGTGTAATGCTTTATGCCATTGCTCCATGGTATAAGACCCACCCATGTCTTGTTCCCATGCTTTAATAGTTGCATTCTTAATAAATTAATTTTTATCATGTAACACGTTGTAAAATAGTGAGATACCTTTGATCTTAGTAGTTGGGCTGCTAAGTAGGGCTGCAACTAACGATTATTTTCATAATCGATTAGTTGGCCGATTTATTGTTTCGAATAATCGGTTAATTACCTTAAAGTGTGGTGTATAATTTTAGTTAATATGTAAAGTTTAAAAAAAAGGCAATTTATTCTTCAATATATCTATAAAGTGGTAAATAAAAACCAACTATATGGTTAGGGTGAATCTGGTTAATAGACTCAGAACACATTTTTTTAGTTAAAGAAAAAAAGTTAGACTGTTTTGCAAATTTTCAAACAGAACCATAATATATTACAGTATTTATCGGCGTATACCGCGCACTTTTTTGCCCTGAAAATCAGGGAAAAATCGTGGATGCGCGGTATACGCCAATACCCGCTTTCCCGCGCCGAGTTTTGAATACTGCGCCGACATATACCGAGCACAGTACACTCGGGTATAGTCGGGCAGTCTTGGCTCCTTCCGCGCTCACGTCCTGGATGTACAGGACGTCAGCGCGAGAGTTGCCGAGCATTGCCGACAATACACGAGTGTACTGCGCTCTGTATATGTCGGTGCAGTATTCAAACTCGGTGTGTGAAACGAGCGGGGAGGACGTGAGGACGCCGCAGAAGGACGCCGGACCCGACGAAGAGGACACCCGAAGCCGCAGAAGGACGCCGGACCAGACGAAGAGGACACCCGAAGCCGCAGAAAGACGCCGGACCCGACGAGGCCGCCGATGGACGCCGCGCAAGACACCAAAACTGTAAGTACAAAATAAACTTTTTTTCCACAGGTTTGAGGGCAACTTTAGGGGTGCGCGGTATACGCGGGAGCGCGGTATAATACCGCGATAAATACCGCGATAAATACGGTATATGCTGGCCATACAACAATGCCTTCCTTCAAAAACAATTAATTTCAAGAACGTTCGTTCGATTTTCTATTCGTAAGTGGGGTCAAATCGACGTTCTTTTTTTAACCACAGTGATGGGAAAATTTAGAAATAGAAAACTTCTTGGTGAAAGGAATTTTCAGACCATGTATGTGGTTTTCGTCCAAAAATCGCATTCATTTTAAAACTGAATGTTAAAAGCAAGAGAAAATTTCAAACATTCTTTCATTCAGCGAATGTACAAATATTTTTTATATTAATTTTAACAGTAGTGATTATTTGATCCTTTTGTACTATAAAGGACTAATTTTAGTTATTTTAACCCCATTATGTTACTGCCCGATTAATCGATTATGAAAATGGTAATCGATTAGGAAATTAATCGATTAGTTGTCGATTAATCGATTAGTTTTGGCCCTACTGCTAAGGTATAAAACTACTCTCCACGGTAGGTAGGTGGTGGAGTGAGGGTAGAGGTTCTTTCCTAAGCTTGGTCATATTGCATACGCCAATGTTGGATGTGGAAATTAATTAGATGGCACACAGTGACAGTTCAAACAGTCTGATGACCAAGTTGAAGTGGTAAACAAATAATTGGAGCCTCATAGAATGTGAGTCCCAGTAGCTAAGGAATTCATGGATTGGCTACACAGAAAAGGACAAGATTTTACGGGTAGAACATTTATTACAAATGCATGAAAGATATTTTTTTTTATTTTTGAAAATCATAGTGAAATACCTTGAGGTTGTTTTGTACTGAAATGGCAGTGCTTTTTTCTGTCCTATTCATTGTTAAAATCTTTGCGTGATTACACATTTCTAGGGTCTTCTGACAACACATTTCTAGGGTCTTCTGACAGCACAACAAAACATCAGTTTCCTATATCTGAAACCTTCAGATAGATTTTTAACTGCTCTCTTCTATATTGAGAGAAAAGTAATAACTCTTCCTTCTGCAGAACAAGGTTCTGGAAAAAAGAAGGCAAGAAACAGCTTGATTTAAATGAAAACTAGATCCTTCTAGGAAATAAGGCTGGGTGAGGCTTTAACAATACCCTATCCTTAAGAATAATTAAGTATGGCTCTATACAAAGAAAGCTACCAATACTGAAACTCTCTTGCGGAGGTTACTGCAACCAAGAACGCCAATTCCCTTGTTAGGATGAAGTGAAGTACGGTGCATCGGCCCAAGGTGTGGATCTTTGATGGAACTTGAGGCTAGCCCCATCTTCTTTCCTAATGTAGGAAGGCAAGAATTTTGCATATGACATGCTTCCAACGATGCCACTCCTTGGTTTTACACCAGGAACATGGGCCTTCCAAATTCTATGATGCATGGTCTCCTGTACGAATCAAGGTAATTTGCCGCTGATTCTGAATGCCCCTATCAAGAATACAGGCTAAAACAGCCAGACCATTAATTCCCATGTTTGCAAGACAGGATGGAATACCCCCTTGCGAAGTAGATCTGGACAAGATGTAAGGGACACTGGGTCCTCTACTACCACCCTTACGTTCCCTGCACAGTAATGTCGTCTGGGTCATGCCGGAGCTATTGGGCTGGTTTCAGTTCTTTGATGTTGCATAGAAGCCACGGTAGTCACAGCACTGGGGGGGGAGAGAAAGCATAAACAAGTGACAACTAATCTACGAGGTCACCAACGCATCTGTCCCGCATGCGAGTGGATCCTTTGTCCTTGACACATAGCTGTCAAACTTCTTGTTGAACCTGGACGCCTTTCTCTGGCATTTGGTCATAAAAAAGTCGGGGTGTAGAGGCAATAGGCAAGGCACAAGCTCCTCTACCCAAGCCAAAACATGGCTCACTTCCCTCTGGCTGCATGACTTCTAGTGCCTCCTTGGTAAACAAAGTAAATCACTGGTGTGGCATTGTTGGATTGTACTCTGACAACCTAAACGCCCAGGCCCTTAAGCCAGACGTGCCATCCATAGCCCTAGAATGTTGACTGTTAAGGCTCACTTGGAGCTTGACCACTTCCCCTGGGCAGTGGTCTCTTCCAGGCCTGGCCTCCATCCCTAGAGGCAAGCCTCTATGGAAGCGTGCGTTAATGGAAATGTGAATTCATACAAATATGTTTTAGGCAAAACATAAAGTGTGCGCTGTATACATATAGCACGTGTGCTATGGAACGGGCATCTTGCAAGCATGTGTTTATGGACATGTTATGCAACATTGCACAACATGTACCCACGCAGACACGTATTCCTATGTAAACACAAGGAATCCTGTATAATTAAGGAAACTATCATTATTATCTCATTATGCAACAATGCAAAATGTAGGCGATTGTGCATCCTTATGCGATTCAGCATTTTTTATGCAATCAAACATCTTATGCGTTTTAAGCACTATTGTGTGGACAAGTACCCTTGTGTGACCAAGGACTCTTGTGTGATCAAGCACCCCGTGCGATCCATCATCTTAATGCAATCAAGCATTGTTATGCGATTTTAGGCATTTCTGTGAAAACAAGCCTCTTGTGACCAAGTATCCTTGGGTAATCAAGGACTTGTGTGATCATGCAACCTTGTGTGATCCAACATCTTTATGCAATCAAGCATTTTTATGCGATTTTAGGCATTTCTGTATAAATAAGCCTCTCTGTGTGACTTGAGCACTTTAATGTGTCAAAGCATCCTCATGCAACTATGTAAAAAACATGTAAATCCATACAAACAGAAACTTGTATCTTTATGTAATAAACATGTTCTGCTACTTGTTTTTACCCCACGCTTTTTGTACATTCCAAACTCATGTATTTAATGCAAAAATGTGGACTGGTAAAGAGGAAGTTATCCTCTCCAGACGTGCGTTTCCGCAATCATGCCATATAGCTGTTGTGCGCTAGCAATGTGCACCAGCAACTGTTCATCCCAGCAGTTATGCATTTGGCTAGCCTGAAGCCAGCACCAGGATGAGGATACTGTGGATGTTTTTCTAGCAACCTATACTCCTCGGCTAGAGTTTTTAAAAGAAAAAAAAACAGCTTATGCAGGTACCCAACCAGCAGAAATTTTTGCAGTAGTGGGAAGGTACAAGCAACCCTATGGGTTTATTTTTGTTTTTCTAAACCCCAAGGGGAGATGGACTTTGGCCGTCTAGGCTGAGGGTACGTTTTACGCAGTATGAATCTCTGAAAAAGACTTCATCTGCAACTCCAAAACTTGTGAGGCTTCTGATACCTCTGCACCTGTTCCCTGTCCTCTGATGGTGAACTTTCATCCTCAGGATTTTTATCCTGAGGATTTAGAGCAGGGCAAGGGGCACACCCCGGTTTCTGCTTCTTGTGAGGGTGCTGCGATTATAGCAGTTAACGTCTTGTAGAATGACAAATGTAATGCAAAAACAGTCGAAACTGACATACGCTATGCAGTGGTTGCAATGTTGGGGAAGGCTGCAATGCCTGACCGCCGATGGCTTAACCTGTGCTGCAGCCTCTAGTCTCTACAGGGGAGGATGGTATCATGCAAGCATGATTAGGGCCACCAGATTCAGATGGCGATACCTTTGGTGCCCTTTTAAATTCCTGCCCCTGAACCTTTTCTACAGGGAGACCTAGTCCTAAGCTAAAAGCTGAGGAACTTTACACATGTGCATCAACAGCTGAACTTAGTCAAGCAAAAAAAACAATGCCTGCTAATCTTCACAGCTTGATGCTGAGTAGGCGTCTTAGGTATGTTTGTAACCAACACAGGAGGTGCTTACGTGCCCCAAACTGCTGTGTCCCTCTGGCTTTACAGAGCTCTGACGTCTGTGGCTTTTTTGAAGGGCCTGCCCTGCGCCTGCACTATTAGCCGACGCGGATGCGGCAGTGGCAACCACATCCCCCTCTCCACCATCCCTACCAGCTTCAAAGCACGCCCCGCGTAGGGAAATGGTGGAGGCGGGGGAGAGAGATCCCCCAAAAGGAGCGCTGTGAATCTTGGACTACGAGGGGACAACCCCCCCCCCCCCAAAAAAAAAACAGTGGCAGAGCCTGAAGCGGAGGAAGTGAGCCGCTCAACAGACTGGCTGACACTGAGCTTTCGTTCCTGGAGAGCATGGTAAGTGAATCACCAGGTTTGTCTCTTTACTGCCTCCAGTGGCGGATAACAGATAAGACATGCAGCTACTCATGGAACATAATCCTTAGGGTATTTACCTAGGATTGTCTTCACTTACCTGATCCCCGCCGCAGGATTATGATGAGCAGAGACAGACCCAATGTTCACCCATCACGGCAGGTTAAGTCAACAGACCTTCAGGGACTGAGATCCTAGACAGGGTTTCCACTCCCCTGGACCTGTACCGCATCCTGCCAGAAAATCTTTGGTATGTGGATATAACCAGAGTACTAGAACCCAGGATCCAGCCCTCTGAAGAGGCATTACAGGCAAAAACCTTGTGCTTCGGATACGAGGCCTCAGGTACCATCCACTTTGGCCTCAATGGCACTTTGGATGGATCTGGTCTTTATGGAGGCTATTTAAATCCAGCATGGATCCCTCCCAGAGCACCTCCTGGGACCAACTGAGGTGCTCCAAGTATGGGAGTGGTTATATAGGGAGGAAACTTCCTGTCTAATTGATTACACCAGTGTCCAGCACCTGAAGGTGGAAATAACCCATTTGGTAATTACTAGGCTCTGTGTCCCGTGATGTATGATAAAGAAACGTATCTGAATTGCTCAGTACAGGACACATACAGCTTATTCATAAACTATAGGCTACCATGATCGGACACTGGCAAGCATTTGAGAACATGCTCCCCTTTGCTGCTTCACGTATAAACCTATCCAACGACTCAAGTTCTCAGTTTTTCATTAGTGTCTGAAGATGGACCTCTCCTTCTCTAGGAAACCAGCTTCACTAGTTTATTATTTTATCTGTTATTTTCTTAGAACTCTTCAATCAACCCTTACTGTTTTCTAATGCCTACACAGAAGCAGTGTAACGGGATTGTTGCAACCTTGGAAACCTGAAAGGATTTTCACTTCCTCAAAAATCCTTGAACTCTATCCATTGCAAAAAAAGTGAGCTATTTCTCTGATTTATCTTTCTGTCTGTATCTTAAACAGACATATCACTGTACCTATTAAAGATATTCTTTCTCTCAAAGTTTCTGCTGATAAAAAAATGTCCTTTTATCCTGGCAGGCCCAGCCCTGCAACCAGCTCTTGCTGCTATTTATGTCGAACTGCAGCTAACAGGACTGGGACCATGAATAACCAACACAATCCCATTTTCTTTTACGTTCATTGACGGACACAGCGTCCTCCATTATCGACCATAGGGTTATTTTGCCACCTACAGGAGGACACTAGGAATAAAAGGAAACTGCACCGACTATGGGCAGTCCTGGCTAATATAATTCCCCTCTCTGCATAGACAAAGCCCCGCCCTGGACTGGCCAGCGAGTTAAATGTCTTGCATGGATATGATCGGCACCTATAGTCTGTGTCAGTTTTACCCTGGCTGACAGCCCCCCACTGCGGTGGTGAGGTTGTTCTGTCTCAAAAGTGTTACCCGCAACTCCCTGGATCAGTAAGTAGATGCCCTTCCGGGTCACGGGTGCCCCCTGGAGTGGGCTGCCTCAGAGTTGTCTGCCCCTCCAGGTCTTTCCCTACTATTAATCCCTCTATCATCTGGGGCGCATAGCATGGGGCTGAGGGTCCTTTTCCACTGGTTTTCCTGGATCCCAGCTGTGTCGGGTGTAGGTGGAGGGACGCCGGGCTATGTGCACCAGCCCCCTGATTGACGTTAGAGGGGTCTGTTGGTACCTGACTGCATGCTGCCTGTATGCCTTTCGTCTCCCTTCCTGGCTTGCTGGAGCACTTGGAGGTTGCCTGTAACCATTGTGTCCTATAACCATTGTATGGGCTTGGGTTGCCGGACAGGTAAGGGGTGGGGACGTTCCCGATTCCTCTTCTTTCTTGGAGTGTCTGCTTGGGCCATCCCGTGGGTGTGCTCATCACGTGGTTGGGCTGTCCACAACTTGAGGCTGTGGCTTTGCGCCCACCTGGTCCGGGATGTGGCACCACCATTTTAACTCTGGGCAGTGCCCTCTGTTTCATGCTGCCATTGTCGTAGTCCAGGCTGCGGCCACAATCCTGCTTTAGGGCATCCGCCCTTACACTCATGCCTCGTGTGACCTGGATGCTGACAGAGGGCAGAAGGAGTTTCATGAGAAGAAGCAGGAGGAACAGTGTGTATCGGGCTTTAGTTTCAATGCTTATCACTTTGGCCAGTGCTGTACAGATCAGCCTGACTCTGCTGCCCTCAACCCTTAAGCACCCAGGGAGTGCTTAATCTTCACTGTGCTGTCTGGGGGTCTGTGACCAAATCCAGCTGAGAGCTGATGCATTCCATGAGCTCCCTGTATACACTGACAGCCAGAGCTGAGCTCTCCTCTGAATGTTCACCTCCTGCCATGCATCCCAGGACTGGGGGTCCACAGCGCACTGCGTTATACTGGATCCATGCATATTCTGGCACTGTAGTTCTCCAGTTGCTGTTGCTGATTATCTAGTTCATGTCCCTGCCTAACGGTTGCAAGGTTGTGCGGACATTGGGAGGAGAACAATGGCATTACCACTGAAGATGCACAATTTGGGTTCCATATTAGGCTCCTCACCCAGCCTATGGCCTCTTGCTGATCCTGCTCCGCAGTTCAGTGTAGGTGCGGTAGGCATTGTGTTGTCTGCCTCTGCAGTCCTGTAGTGTTGGGATGCTGGTAATCATAGCTGATTTCCCTGATAGTTATGACGTCACGCCAGGGATCTCTAAAGTAAACAAAGCCGCGATCGCGGCTGTCGGCATAAGATCTGTGAATTTTTTCCCCGATCTAATGCTTTCCAGCCTAATAAAAGTAATAAAATGTGAAAAAAATAATGCAGTTCAAACCACACGTGAGGTATAAGGAATGGATAAGGTTGTAGAAGTCCTTGTAGTTCCTCAGCGCCTGGGGTTTCGGTACCCCTTTGAGGAGATTTTTTTTTTGTATAAGACTTTTCCTCAGGGCAACACAGTGGTGTAGTGGTTAACTCCCTCACCTGGCAGCAAGAGAGTCACGGGTTGGATTCTGGACCCCGACTCCAATCTGCTTGGCGATTGAATGTTCTCTCCCTGTGTCTGTGTGGGTTTCCTCTGGGTACTCCGGTTTCCTTCCACACTCCAGACATGGGTGCCTGGTTAAAACGGTGGTGACTGCTCTCCCTATTGAAGGGACCCCTGCCTTCAAGGACCATACTGTTAGGAGGTCTGAGGCGCTGACCTACTCCATGTTTTCCATGCTGGGGTCTGCAATGTGGCCTGTTGTGGCCGCAACCTTGGTGTCTCAGACACTCACTGAATGGGCAAGGTTTTGCACCAGACTGTGGAGGAGCACCAGCTCCCTCCCAAATTTGTTAGACTGGCCGACCGGTTGGTCAAGGACATTGTATATGTCTGTGATGCTACACGGGATGCAGCATCGTTGATGTCCAAAGCCTCTGTTTCGGCGGTGGTTTTGCACCGCCTGTTTTGGCAGATAAGCTGGTCTGTTGACCAAGCATCCAAAAAAGCACTTGCTGATTTACCCTTCAGGGGTGGGAGTTTTTTTAGTACCTCGCTGGATGACATTAAGGATGTCACTGGGGGTAAGAGCACTCTCCTCCCTAAGTCCCCCAGGGGAAAGGAGCCGCGCCCTTCATTCCCCGCTCAGAAGCGTTTTTTTTTTCATCCGTCATGGCGTATGGGTAAATACTCCCAGGCAGACAGAGGCTCAGCCGGGGGACGGAAACGTCCCTGGGTGTGTAAGCCGAACACGCCGGCACCCAAACCCACCAATGTATGTAGCCTTACCCCTGCCCGTCTCATGGGTAGGGGGGGCGGCTTTGCAGGTTCACAGCTAGGTGAACCTCCCTGCTCTCTGACCAGTGGGTCTGAGAGGTGGTCTCTTCGGGGTACTAGGTAGAGTTCTTTCCTATCCACCGAACAGATTATTTCCCTCGTGTCTCCCTCTCCTTCCGACTCGTCGGTCTGCCCTGCTAGGGGCAGTGCAGGGCTTGCTAAGCTGCGGGGTAATTTTACCCGTCCAGCAGGACGGGAGGTTTAAGGGATTTTATTCAAATCTGTTTAGGGTCCCTAAGACGGACGGGTCCATCCAATTTTGGACTTCAAAGCCCTAAATGCCTTTGTGAGAGTAAGGAAGTTCCGCATGGAATCCTTTCGTTCAGTGGTAGCTACGCTCCATCCAGGGGACCTTCTGGCGTCCTTGGACATTGAGGACGCATACTTGCATGACCCAATTTGCGCAAGTCACCAGAGGTTTCTGCGCTTCGCGATAGAGGAGGACCACTATCAGTTTGTGGCCCTTCCTTTTGGTCTAGCGTCAGCACCGTGAGTTTTCACCAAGGTGCTCGCACCGATCCTAGCTTGCCGAGACAGCGAGGCATTGCCATCATGGGCTACTTTAGATGACCTGAGAGCAGCTTCTGGCTCAGAATTGGAGGAGGATAGGTCTATAGCCAGCCAGATCCTTCTAGAGTTCGGGTGGGTGTTAAACATTCAGAAGTCAGTCCTAGTTCCGACTCAGCGTTTGGGGTATCTAGGGTTGAACCTGGACTCCTTGGAAGCAAAAATCTTTCTTAGCCTGGAGAGATTGCAGACTCTTCAGTCTGCAGTGAAGGTGTTGACATCACGCAAATGGTTGTGTCTCCGTTTTTGCATGCGAGTCCTGAGCCTGATGGTAGCCTCCTTCGAGGCGATTCCATATGCCCAGTTCCACACGTGTTTTGCTGAAGGGGATACTGTCCAAGTGGAACAAATCTCCTTTGTCTCTGGATCGTCGGATTCAGGTAAGCCACCTAGTCAGTCTCTCTGAGTTGGTGGCTGAGATCCCGGTTCTTCGGTCCGGGTAGTCATTTCTTCCCTTGCAGTGGACGGTCTTTGCAACGGACGCCACCCTCGCGGGTTGGGGGGGAGGCGTCTGGGGGGGTCCAGTTGGCCCAGGGTCGCTGGACTCTAGCGGAATCCTGTCTACCGATCAATGTCCTATAACTCCGGGCGTTTGGGCTTTTCCTCTCCTCGTGGTCAAGGAGGTTGCTAAGTCGCCCGATCAGGATTCAGTCGGACAACACTACGGCTGTGGCTTATGTCTAAACTGGCAAGTGGACTACCTGAGTCGCCAAATGCTAGACCAGGGTGACTGGTCGTTGCACTCAAAGGTGTTTCAACTCCCTTGCAGGAGGTGGGGCTCACAGGGCGTGGATCTCCTGGCCACTCGTCTCAACCGCAAGGTGTTGAAGTTCGTGGCCAGGTCTAGTGATCCCTGTGCTGACACGTCTGACGGCGTTGGTGGCTCTGTGGGGTCAGTATCGACTACTTTATGCCTTTCCCCCATTGAAGTTGCTTCCTTTGCAGCTCCGTAGCGTTAAGGCCGAGGGGATCCCGATGATTCTAATCGCTGCAGATTGGCCTCGGCGTCCTTGGTACGCCGTTCTCGTGCGCCCGGTGGCAAATGTACCCTGGCGGTTGCTAATGCGGGAGGACCTTCTGTCTCAGGTCGCCTACTTCATCCTGCTTACAGTCGCTGGCTTTCACGGCAGGGCTATTGAAAGACAGGTTTTACGAGACCGGGGTCTTTCCGACTCGGTCCTATCAACCATGCTGAATCACGGAGGTCTTCTTTCAGGAGGATCTACCATCGCACCTGGAAGGCCTACATCTCTTTTTGCGAAGAGATTGGGTGGCCTTCCACGGACATACTCAGTGTCCTGGGTCCTGCTGTTTTTTACAGCTTGGAGTAGATCAGAAACTTACCTTAAGCACCGCACTTTTTAATACGCTTTTTAAATGTTTCATGAATAAAACTGTTGAAAACGTACTACACCATATGGGCATTCTCTTTTTCTGGGAGCAAAAAAAAAGAAACCATAGAGAGTTGGAGCGCGGAGGTTCGGGACCAGCAGTGGAAACCGTACATCATATGTTTACATGCAGTTTACCTTTTTGAATCTGGTGAGAATATAGCGCAATAGGAGGTGGTGGTGACACTTTACATTTAAGGTGGAAAAGTCACAAGTTTTTTCAGCAAGGCACAAATTCCTGCAGAAAGCACATACTGGAGGCACGCTTTGAGGACTTAGCATTAATGCACGAGTACACTGGACTATTTCATATATAGTTTTGTATTTACACTATTGATTGTCAGCGCATATGCGCTTCTGAGTTTGCAAAAGGAAAAAAATGTTTTTTTTTTATTTATATATGTTTCATTCATATATACATGTGACCACATCACAATATATGTTTTTGGGATAATGCTTTATTAACAGTTTGTTTATGATTGCCACGCATAGTTTAATTATATATATATATATATATATATATATATATATATATATATATATATATATATATATATATATATATATATATATATATATATATATATATATATATATATATTCACTTTCTAAGGTCAGCGCAGTAGTACAAATTGTACGAACACTCTATAAAAATCTTCACACAACTGCACCATCCGGTGGAGTACACCACAACTGCAGCAGACTAAACATTTTAATTATATCAGCATTTAATATTTATTTTGATTTTTGCGCCGGTACAACAACTCACAATATAATCCTTTTTAACTTATTCTCTACTCGCCCGCTTGGGGGTCACCCCTCCGTGCCTAGCTAGGGTTGGGTCAAATAGCATATTATAATCTCCCACGCACATCACGTAGGCATCAGGGTATTGAGCTAGAAACACCACTGCCTCCTTCAATACCTGTATACCTGCTTGAGGTGGGTTATAAATTCCCATCTATACAAAATGGTAAAGAGTATAACGTTCCATAGATAAATACGTATCTTCCCTCAGTCACATTTTTAACTTACACTCCCATGGCAGTGAGCGATGAATCAACGTGTACACTCCCCTTGAGTATGATGTATGATATGAGTGATACATATGGTTAACCCACAGCTTCAAATATTTTAAATTCTCTTTGATCATATGCGTTTCCTGCAGACATGTTATTTTTGCCTTGGTCTGTCCAATGACTGTAAATATCTGGCTTCTCTTAGTGGTTTATCTCATCACTCTTACATTCCATGATATAAAAATACATTGTTCACTCATGTGATTTTTTTTTTTCTTTTTTGGTAATCTCTAGGGGCTATATCCACTCGGGTTCCTATCTTCCTTTACATTTATCTGTATCAGGTGGGGTGGTAGCGCTGCATCCAGTAGTAACAATTCTAAATCCATTCTAAACCTCCCATTGCCAGTATCTTCATAACATTTTACTATTTCAAGGAGTAAAAAAGAAAAAAATGGCCTTGCCTGTCGCCTAAATTACCTATGTCGCAGGCAATTTGTGAGATGTCCAGCCTGTATAATTAAAGATTGCAACTTTCCTTTCTCCCCTTTCCCCTCCACCCCTATCCAGTGGCCAAGGAGCACCTAAAAACAAGGAATTCACCATCAAAGTCCCTAATTCCCCAAGCTGTAGAATGCATCTAGCCCCCCTCCACCTCCTCTCTCCCACCACCATCAAATCTAATTCCATTTACATTACCATCCCACATCCTATCACCACCTAGATCTCTTTATAGAAAGTGATTCATGAAGTGCAACTGTGCATAGGTACACATAATCTCTTGGGCCTGTCCAGCCTGTGCCCATAAAAATACAGATGTGTACAAATGTGTGCCTCAATATCTCAGTACATTTAAGTATATAGTGTGCGCATTACTAAATTAAATACCCCATATAATCATAAAAAGTACTCAGAAGTGATAAAACGGTGTAAAAACAATGCCATACATTTCTATATACCTATAAGATTCTTGCGTATATATACATGCATACACATACATATACCCCCAAAAAAGTAGACAAAAAGGGGGGGGGAGGAGCGTGAGGGAAAAAAAAGGGGCAAGATTGCATAAACATTTTTATAAATTGCGTATGCAAGTTTTGGTATTACTGTGTCAAAAAAAACCCTATATAATAAAAACACACACAAATTTTTTTTGGAAACAAAATTAAAAAGAGGGGGCGGGGGCGGTGGTCTCAGTCCAAAAAGATAGTATTCAATGTCTAACGTTCCGTAGCATTTTCATCTCCCTGCTTCCTTGAATGGTGTGCCTTTTTATTAATCCACAGCCATTCATGGGCCTGTTCTGCTGAGGTAAAAAACAAAACCTTCCCTCTATCCTCCACCCTTAACCAAGCTGGTTATGCCATTGAATATACAGTCCCATTTTCTCGTTTTTGTAGCCCCAGGGAAAAGTCTGGAAATATTTACGTTTTTTCAATTTTTCATATTCTATCAGGCCCCTTTTTGTCAAGCTTTTCGCAGAACGAAATCACTATCTTTACAGTTGAATAGACGTGCTAAAAATGGCCTTGGGAGCCCCTGGTTGTGGTGGCTTTGCAGGTATCCTATGTGCTCGCTCAATAATAAATGCACATGAGAATTCAGCATCTGGCATCCCGCATACAGCCCTATCTATCAAAACTGGTACACTTAGATCAAGTTGGGTTTGTACCAACTAGAGAAGCGAGAGATGGTACCATTAAAGTGTTAAATTTAATAAATCAAGCTAACAAAAAGAAGATATTGAGTGTTTTCCTGAATTCAGACGCAGAGAAAGCATTCGATAGAGTGAATTGGGAGTTTATGCTGGGAACAGTAAAACAAATGGGGTTGGGAGAACGGATGTCACAATGGATAGAGGGGGTGTATGCGGGACCTAGAGCCTTGGTAAAAGTGAATGGTGTATACTCTGAGCCTCTGGCGATTACAAATGGTACTAGGCAGGGCTGCCCCCTGTCGCCTTTACTATTCGCCCTGACGTTAGAACCACTATTAAATAAGATTCGACAGAACAGAGATATAGTGGGTATTCAACTAGGAGGAAGGGAATACAAAGTATCGGCTTACGTGGATGACATGCTCTTCTCCCTGGTAAAACCACAGATATCCCTTCCAAATTTAATGAAAGAAGTAGAACTTTACAGGAAGATGTCAAATTTCAAAATAAACTATAGTAAATCTGAAGGGATGGGGGTCGCTCTCCCGGAGTCGATTAAAAACAGTTTAGAATATAGCTTTAAGTTTAAGTGGACGACGAGGGCATTGAATTATTTGGGGACACAAATGCCACCAGATTTAAAGGATATTTTTGAGTTAAACTTTAAACCACTACTGGGTACAGTTAGAACAATGCTAGATGGATGGAGTAGAGGAATGCACTCTTGGTTTGGGAGATCTAATATTTTAAAAATGAGTGTAGTGCCAAAATTTCTCTATCTCTTTCAAGCTCTACCAATTCAGATCCCCATGTCGTACTTCAATCAAGTCCGGGCTTTATTCACAAAATTTATATGGGGGAGTAAAAGGCCAAGGATCGGTAGGAAACTATTGATCCTGCCCAAGAAGGCTGGAGGAATATCCGCACCGGATATGCTAAAATATTATCAAGCAGTTCAATTGGGAAGGATAGCAGATTGGAGTAGACATGGGGATTATAAATTGTGGATCACTATAGAGCAACAAATGTGCCCTGTACCGTTGAATAGGGCAATATGGTGTTATTCAGCATTACCCCTTACAGTTAAAACCCATCCAACGATAGGCCCAACTTTATGGACTAGAAGTAAAGTATGTCATAACTCAAATTTCTCGACTAAAAACTCCCCCCTCTATCCGATAATAGGAAATCCAGAATTTCAGCCAGGCATGGATTCTCAAATATTTAAGAAATTAAAAGAAAATGGTAGATTTCAAGCCTCCCACTTTTTGGGAGAAAGTGGGTGGATGACAATAGGAGAAATAGTACAAGGGGGAGGGAGTTGTGGGATATCGATATGGCAAGCGCGACAGGTACAACATTTTCTGGAGACTCTGGGTGGTGCAGAAAAGTACAAACGGGCACTCACAAAATTTGAGGAGTACTGTGGAGGAAAGGAACCATTAGCCCATATGGTCGCTAAAATGTATACACTACTGACGGCACCACCAGAAGACTTTAGAATGTCGAGCCTGGTCAAATGGGAGAGGGATTTAGGAGAAACCTTCTCCCCAATACAAAGCCAAAATATTATAAATTTAGCACTAAAATCTTCAAGATGTACGAAAATACAAGAATTAAATTATAAAATATTAACAAGATGGTATTATACGCCAGCGCGTCTAAATATATTTTTTCCTGAAATGTCAGATAGATGTTGGAGAGGTTGTGGGGAGAAAGGGACAATGTTGCATACATTCTGGGGATGTCCAATAATACGACAATTCTGGCACGGTACGGAGAATTACACAAGAATTTACGGAATACCAGATTCCAGATGACCCCTCGTTTTTCCTTTTACATCATACTGAAATTCCTCCGGTAGGATATATGGGATCAATGATATATCATTTGATAAATGCGGCAAAAAGTTGTATCGCAACAAAATGGAAAGACTCCATGGCACCTCCAATATCTATGTGGCTGAAAAAAGTAAGGAAAATGGGGATAATGGAGAAACTCCTCCCAAGAACAATAGATAAGAAAGAGCAAATTAAAATGATATGGGCACCCTGGGAATTTATTTGTACAATCGGAGGAAGGCAAAAAGTTATTAGGGGAATAAGGATAAAGATTAACAGATGGAAGAAAGAAGGGAAATAGAAGAGAGATTATATTGTGTTCGGGGGGAGACAGCGGAGGAGGGGGAGGGTCGATGTATGTTTTTTTTTTTTTTTTTTTCTTTATTATAATTATTATTGTAGTCAGAGTCTTCACCGAGGAATACGACATCCTAACTACCCAGGCCTGAGGTGTGCCATTGGCCTTGCAGACAGTACGCCTATAAGTGGGCATACCCCGAAGTGAAAGTGAAGTGAAGAAATAAATGATGAAAAAAGACAAAATTGAAAAAAGGGGGAACGGGTGGGTGGGTACCCAGAAATCCCACCGACGCCGGAGATTAGAGGGGAGGAGGGATAAATAGCCCTCTGACTCCTCCTACAAACACAGGCTAGCCTGCGGCTAGCCTTAACACTTGTAGTCAGAGTCTTCACCGAGGAATACGACATCCTAACTACCCAGGCCTGAGGTGTGCCATTGGCCTTGCAGACAGTACGCCTATAAGTGGGCAAAAAGACCCGGAAGTAGGTGTGATGAAAAAGTGGAAGGGCATGAACCATCTGTCCGGTAGGGAAGCATGCCCGGACAGTCTCAAAGAACGACTAGCATCCGTGACTACAGCAGAAACCAGCGTACTAAGAACCGATGATTAGAAGGAACCCCCCCATCCGTTGGCACTTACACAACTGCCCAGAAACCAAACGACCGTCCCATGACTGATAGACTAAGCCTCCCTCCCAAAAGCACAGACATGGGCACGAATGCTGATGGCGAGAAGATACGTGGGGGAATGGAACAAGGGCCGACCTGAGGAGCCCTGTGAAATGCAAACATCATCCAATAGGACGCAAGACCAGTAGCCCTGTCAAACACCCACAACCCCTGGCCTAACTATCTATACCTGGTAAGGGGACGTGAGAGGGAGAGATGCCAAAAAGGACAAACTGATAGGAGGGAAGGGGGTATGAGAGCCGGCTACCCGAAAGAGGAGTAGCTGATGTTGACGGATGAGGCCAACACGCAGTAGCGATATGCAACGATACACAGACAGAACCAGACATGGCATGACACAAACTACCCAAGTGACTGTGACCCCCCACCTAGGAACAGGCTGGGAATTGGACAAGGAAACCTGGACTGACAGACCTGCCCCGACGATCCGGCAACCTATGAACAAGAGAACAGCCCAGACCCCTACCATGAGCAGAGAAGAAGTGACGACTTCATGAACGAGAACCCTGATAAAATTATCCTTGCAGGAAAGGCCAGAACACGCTCCATGCTGGTATGTGAAGTAACTGGGATGGAATTTGGACACAAACTGAAACGTACCGCCTACCCTGCTGTGGCCGGAAAAGGAAACCCCTTGTTGACTTACCGCTCTGCTAAGTCAAGTACGGACCAACCCGAGTGACGGAGTACTACCATGCTCTGAAACCCCCACGTGGAGCAGCCAGGATGTACCAAAATGTGTCATCCCCGAACGTGCGGCACGCCCAACCCTAGGAAAACAGGAAGAAAAAAGACAACAGACAACAAAACATGAGACACCCCCCCCTTCTGTACCTGCCTGGGCCAAAGACGTGAGCAGAAATGACCAGACCTCAGCGCGTGCATGAACCTGACAGATCCCACCCAAGTCTATGTGATAAGTGTAAGCAGTAAGTGAGCCCGAGTAACCTGCCGCGCAGAGACAGGTAATTAAAAACGAAACACTCAGGGCCGATGTACCCACAGACCGTGGTGGGTAGATGTATAGGCGTAAGAATGAACGTGCATGTATGACGTATGGTATACAGGCGAGAAGATTGTGGTCAACAATCATTTAAAAACGAAACCTCAGCCCGTATGGATCTGTAGACGTGACAGATCCTGAGATGCGCACCCTGGCTAACTATACCCGGAAGAATGGTATGACAAGACAAAGAAAAACACATGAAGCTACAAGGCTGTTCGTGTGCCATGACTGCATAGCACCGACAAGCTATGTGACCGAACCACGCTGGAGTAGAACCCCAAAAAGAAACACAAGCCCCTCTCTGCCTACCCAAGCATGAAGACATGCAGTTGCCTGGAGGGACCCCAGCATGTGAATGAACCTGACGACCCCCCGGTGAATAACTAGTGAGCACAAGTGACCTGTTGCGCAACCGAACACTGAGGACCCGTGTACCCACAGACCGTGGTGGGTAGTCCTGCAGGTGAAATGAAACGTAATGCATGGTAAGACGTGACGTGACAGGCGAGAAGATTGGGGTCAACCATCATCTATAAAATGATAACCTCAGCACGAAAAGGACCTGAAGACGTGACAGATCCCGAGACGTGAGCCCTAGCCAGCTGGACCAGGAAGCAAACCTACGAAATATGATGAGACATGGAAATGGACGAAGATGAACCGGCTACCGGTAAGGGCTGAACCTGCGTGACACTGACGCCATGACAGAAACACGCCATGACAGAAACACGCCATGAACTGAGCTGCTGTGACAGAAATACTAATGACAGAGCAGCGATAGCAAATCGCGCTACGACAGAACATGCCACGACAGAAACATGACGCTGACAGAACACACTACGACAGGAAACATGATACAGACAGCCCGTTACGACAAAAAACACGCTGCTGACAGAACTGCTATGACAGAAACATACTACTGACAGAACCGCTATGACAGAAAACATACTGCTGACAGAACCGCTAAGACAGAAAACATACTGCTGACAGAACCGCTAGGACAGTACAAGCTATGACAGAAAACATGCTGCTGACAGAACTGCTATGACAGAAACATACTGCTGACATTACCGCTAAGACAGAAACATACTGCTGACAGAACCGCTATAACAGTACACGCTATGACAGGAAACATGCTGCTGACAGCACCGCTATGACCGAACAGAAACTGCTATGACAGAACACGCTGGTGACAGAAACTTCTACGACAGAACACGCTGGTGACAGAAAACATACTGCTGACAGAACCGCTATGACAGAAAACATACAGCTGACAGAACCGCTATGACCGAAAACATACAGCTGACAGAACCGCTATGACAGAAAACATACTGCTGACAGAACCGCTATGACAGAAAACATACAGCTGACAGAACCGCTATGACAGAAAACATACTGCTGTCAGAACCGCTATGACAGAAAACATACAGCTGACAGAACCGCTATGACAGAAAACATACTGCTGACAGAACCGCTATGACAGAAAACATACAGCTGACAGAACCGCTATGACAGAAAACATACTGCTGACAGAACCGCTATGACAGAAAACATACAGCTGACAGAACCGCTAGGACAGAAAACATGCTGCTGACAGAACCGCTATGACAGAAAACATACTGCTAACAGAACCGCTATGACAGAAAACATACTGCTGACAGAACCGCTATGACAGAAAACCCTGGGGCAAAAATGCCGGAGCGGAAACGCTACAACAGAAAATGCAGAGACTGCAACGCAGGGACAGGATCTGACAAATAGCATATTGCAAGAAAACCTGCCAGCGTGACCCGTGGGTGGACCGCCCCCCCCCCCTCATGCTGCCAAAGTGACCCCCTAAGTGGGTGGACAACCCCTCCCCTGCTGCCAACGTGACCCAGGAGAAAAGGTGGGCAGCCCCCCATTCTGCCAGTGTGATCCCTGAAAATGTGGGTGGAAAGCCCTTCCCCCTGCTGCCAGCGTGACCCCTGGAGATGCGGAGGACAGCCTCCCCCCCATGCTGCTAGTGTGACCCCGGGCCTTTGGGTCCAGTGTATCCAACGTACACAGCTTTCAGAGGGTAGAAATATGAAGTGTGTAACAGACATATAAATATGGTGTTCAGTAGTCAGGGGCCAAGGGTGTCCACTAACTCCATGATGGATAGATGGCATGCTCGGGAGCAGCAGCCCCCCCAACCTGTCACACGGCGAACACCCCCCCCCCCCCGGCTGCCTGCATAGGCACAGCAACAGTGGATGGCCAGAAGAGTGGGTGGCCCCCCCTGCAAGGAGCAGGGATCAGCCGATGCGTACCTGGAGAGGGGGGGGGCGGGAGAACAGGCAGGCGGCCTCAATGGAGCCCCGTACCACGTGGACGTCACCCTGATTGCCCGGAGGAGTGGGAGGACAGATGACCCTCCCTCTCAGAGTAAGCCCGGAGGAGCGGGAGGGTGCACGGAGGGACCCCCCCACACAGCGTGAGCCTGAGTGACAAAGCGTGCGGCCCCTACAAAGCTTGCAGTGCCTCGCTGAATAGTCCCCCCGATGGTACCCTGGAGAGAACTGCCACAACTACAGCCATGGAGGAATGAGAGGGTGGGTAGTCATGCGCCCCCCCCCCCCGCGTGCATCAGGAGAAACGGGGGGGGGCGGTTGGGGTGAGCGGCGCTCAGCTGACGGAGGAGGATGGGGTGCAGACTGTCCGGCCCGCTGGGGATTCTGAGGAGAGCCCAATGGTGGGTGGGTGGCAGCGGGCGCCCCCAGAAATGTCATCTCTACGGCAGCTGGATCAGAGCGCCACGAGACACCAGCAGCAGCTGCTGCTGCCGCCACGCTCTGTACGAAAAACCGGAAGTGACGTGCGATACCCAGAAATCCCACCGACGCCGGAGATTAGAGGGGAGGAGGGATAAATAGCCCTCTGACTCCTCCTACAAACACAGGCTAGCCTTAACACTAGTTATATATATTTTTTTTTTCTTTCTTTTTTCTCCCCGGTCTATGGATATCCACGGCCGGAGGAGGAGATGAGGTGGAGATGGGGGTCTAGAGGTGGGGATAAGAGGGGAGGGAAAGGAGGGGTTTAAAATGAGGAAGGAAGCGTGACAGGGATACTGAGGGAATTAGTCCATTATATAGAGAATATATGGATAATTAGGGCGGAGATGGAATACTTGGGGAAGTCGGAAATTTAGTTAAAAGTAGTGAGTTTTTTTGTTTATTATATCTCTCTTAGGGGAATGGTCTGAAATTATCAGTGAGATAGATATTATAATCTCCTTCGGAAAGTAATTTATGAATAGAAAATAAAGTTGAAGAGAGAGAACAAATGTAATATCCATATATATGTTGATGTATAGGACTGTGCCTAGTCCTTTTCTTATGTTTTCTGTATCGCTTTCTTGCTCTTTGTTTTTGTTTTTGAAAAGAAACAAAATGAAAATAAAAACTATAGAATTAAAAAAAAAAAAAAAAAAAGAATTCGGCATCTGGGAATGTGGCTTTCAACCATCTTTCCACAAACTCTCCAGCGTTCTGACCTTCTGTTCTCTCTGGTAAACCTAGCCTTAAAGGGTCACTAAAGGAATTTTTTTTTTAAGCTAAATAGCTTCCTTTACCTTACTGCAGTCCTGATTTCATGTCCTCATTGTTAGTTTTTTGCTCTGATGTTGCTGTAATTCTGCTCTGTTCTGGACACTTCCTGGTTGTCTGTTTCCTGAGGACCACAGTACTGGGAGCTTCTAGTTTCGTTTAACAAACCATCACTTCTCTATGGCTCTATACAGCACAGAGGCAGGATAACATGCAAAAACGAAACAAACTACAGGTACATTATATGATTGATTTGTATCTATTTTTAATCGTTTTTAAAAGGAATCGGTTAACTATTATGTCTCTATACCCTGTAAACAGTCTTTTGAGAAAACATTTTTTTTCCTTTACAACTCCTTTAAGTTGTTTGCTCACCTCATGAAAAAAGAAAGGGATTCTATTAGTGGAGATGACAAATCGAGCGGGAACCTTGAAGATTTTGTATGTGCGCTTAGATTCTTAGTGGACGCATTTATGGACTTAAAACCCCAAGACACAAAAGCTGTTGTATTATCTGTACACATGCACAAGATCTTCTGGCTGAAGTGTTTATAACATACAACTCAATAACTAGCCACAATCCCCAGCGGGCATCCCACCCCCATCAAGGGGATGGTCAAAGGAGGATCAAGTATAGCCCCCCCACCACTACAGCATAGATAAGCCCATCCGTTTCACATGTATAGTAAGCAATCTTGAAATCAAGCCCACCAGTCAGCCTCCCGCTCTAACATCCCCATCAAACTAGGCCTGCCAGACCTTATTAAACTTTTTCTCACACCCCCTGGAGAGATAGGTCGCTTTGTAGAATGGCATCATTGAGTTCACCAGGCCTTTCCAGAATGCTAAACCCGGCGGGGCAGGTGACTTCCACTTGAGCAAAATGGCCTTCCTCCCATAAAACAGCAGTATATTCAACAATGTTCTAAGGGCCCTAGAGGGGACCACCTCCTCCACTAAGCCCAAAAGACACACCCGCACCGACAATAGAACAGGCACATGTAGAATATCCTTTAGACAAAGAAACCACCCCCTCCCAAAATACCTTTATTTGCGGGCATTCCCAGAAGATGTGTTTTGCGTCAGCCGGCCAAAAGGAGCACCTCTAGCACTCCGAGGTAGCTGATGGAAACAAAACAGTCTCACAGGGGTTAAAACGATTTTGTGCAAAAATTTAAAATGTATCAACCTATCCCTCGCCGAAACCAAGTGCTTAAAGGGGCAATCCCACGTCATCCCAATCTTCACTATCTATACCAGGGACCTCCCTCTCCCACCTCTCCCTGCATTTAATTAAAGCCGCCGGGCTTTTCTTAAACATCTCTTTGTAGGTGACAGACAAGGTCTTAGGAAGGTCCCCTTCCATTAACATGTCCTCGAGAGCCGACTTGATGGACTCAATCGCCCTTTCCCGGAACTGAGCCCGGAAGGCATGGCGAAGCTGAATGAACCTGAAAAAATAGGAATTTGGGAGATCAAATCTAGCCTTAAGCTGGTCAAAGGTGAGCAGTTCCCCATAACTAGTTATGTTCTTAAGAAGCTTAATACCCTTTGTCACCCACACCATCGGATCCGGGAAGGAATAGAAGTGAGGCAGCCTTAGATTTCCCCACAGCGGAGTCTGTGGCGAGAACCCCAAATAGCTGGGGCAGGCCAGGGCCACCGCCTCGTCCCACGCCCTGACTGTCGCCCGCATGGTCGACGTCAGCGGCAGGTTGGACCCCGCCCCCTAAGTACAGCCAAGCGAAGAGTCTCATAAGACCCCAAGTGAGCTGCCTCTAGCACCGTGGCAGAGTCCCCATCATCGGAGGTCAGCCACCTGTGAACAAAAACCAGTTGGCCTGCGAGATAGTACTTCCTTCAATCGGGCAAAGCCAGCCCCCCCTGTCCCCAGGGCTCCTGAAGCACCTTAAGCCAGGATGTAGCATTTTGAACAGACAACCGAGCTGTCGAAGACCCCAAACCCTCGCCACACATGTGTAGCACCGAATCTCTTTAGTAGGTGGTGAACTGAGTTATAACTGCCCCCCCCCCCCCCCTGCTATCATACCAAAACCAAACAAATAGAACAAAAAACCTTGGTACGCTGCTTAGTCCCAAACTCCCAAAAAAGGGAGAAAACAAAAATAGAGTAGGGAGTCCCCGACCTCTTGACGAATTGTTCAGCAAGTAAGAAAAAATTAAATCCTGTGTATCTTCAAGGAACTCCATTTGATAGGATTAGGACGACTGAAAAGCAAGGGCAGGTATTGTACACTGGCCGAGCTGCAGTCTAATACCGCCACCTAGCGGCCACTCAGGAGACATCTTCAGGGAAATTGGAGCATAGAAAAAAATGAAATAATAACTCAGGAATAAAAAAATAGGAGAAAGTAAAAAGCGGAGAAATTACCAGACATGCCTGAGCAATGGAGGAGGTGCATTATAGAAATCCAGGGAAAGCAGGTCACCCCTAGCAGCACCAGGTGAAATTAAAACGCGCAAGGCACCAAAAATAAAAAAAATCACAAAAATAATACAGGGAGTGCAGAATTATTAGGCAAATTAGTATTTTGACCACATCATCCTCTTTATGCATGTTGTCTTACTCCAAGCTGTATAGGCTCGAAAGCCTACTACCAATTAAGCATATTAGGTGATGTGCATCTCTGTAATGAGAAGGTGTGTGGTCTAATGACATCAACACCCTATATCAGGTGTGCATAATTATTAGTCAACTTCCTTTCCTTTGGCAAAATGGGTCAAAAGAAGGACTTGACAGGCTCAGAAAAGTCAAAAATAGTGAGATATCTTGCAGAGGGATGCAGCACTCTTAAAATTGCAAAGCTTCTGAAGCGTGATCATCGAACAATCAAGCGTTTCATTCAAAATAGTCAACAGGGTCGCAAGAAGCGTGTGGAAAAACCAAGGCGCAAAATAACTGCCCATGAACTGAGAAAAGTCAAGCGTGCAGCTGCCAAGATGCCACTTGCCACCAGTTTGGCCATATTTCAGAGCTGCAATATCACTGGAGTGCCCAAAAGCACAAGGTGTGCAATACTCAGAGACATGGCCAAGGTAAGAAAGGCTGAAAGACGACCACCACTGAACAAGACACACAGCTGAAACGTCAAGACTGGGCCAAGAAATATCTCAAGACTGATTTTTCTAAGGTTTTATGGACTGATGAAATGAGAGTGAGTCTTGATGGGCCAGATGGATGGGCCCGTGGCTGGATTGGTAAAGGGCAGAGAGCTCCAGTCCTACTCAGACGCCAGCAAGGTGGAGGTGGAGTACTGGTTTGGGCTGGTATCATCAAAGATGAGCTTGTGGGGCCTTTTCGGGTTGAGGATGGAGTCAAGCTCAACTCCCAGTCCTACTGCCAGTTTCTGGAAGACACCTTCTTCAAGCAGTGGTACAGGAAGAAGTCTGCATCCTTCAAGAAAAACATGATTTTCATGCAGGACAATGCTCCATCACACGCGTCCAAGTACTCCACAGCGTGGCTGGCAAGAAAAGGGTATAAAAGAAGAAAAACTAATGACATGGCCTCCTTGTTCACCTGATCTGAACCCCATTGAGAACCTGTGGTCCATCATCAAATGTGAGATTTACAAGGAGGGAGAACAGTACACCTCTCTGAACAGTGTCTGGGAGGCTGTGGTTGCTGCTGCACGCAATGTTGATGGTGAACAGATCAAAACACTGACAGAATCCATGGATGGCAGGCTTTTGAGTGTCCTTGCAAAGAAAGGTGGCTATATTGGTCACTGATTTGTTTTTGTTTTGTTTTTGAATGTCAGAAATGTATATTTGTGAATGTTGAGATGTTATATTGGTTTCACTGGTAAAAATAAATAATTGAAATGGATATATATTTTTTTTTGTTAAGTTGCCTAATAATTATGCACAGTAATAGTCACCTGCACACACAGATATCCCCCTAAAATAGCTAAAACTAAAAACAAACTAAAAACTACTTCCAAAAATATTCAGCTTTGATATTAATGAGTTTTTTGGGTTCATTGAGAACATGGTTATTGTTCAATAATAAAATTAATCCTCAAAAATACAACTTGCCTAATAATTCTGCACTCCCTGTAAAACAGTGATAAGAATTGTAAAGGGGGGGACACCTCCAAAGCACACTGAAATCAAAAGCTACATACGTCCATCGCCGCCAGGATCACGGATTGCTGTCCAGCCACTCGCATGCCTCTACCGGGGAATCGAAAAACTTAACCGATCCTTTATGTTGAACCCGGAGTCTGTTGGGGTAGAGCATACTGTATTGGATTCCTTTATCCCTCAGCCTCCTACGGATGTGATTGAACGCCGCTTGCGCTGGGTTTCAGCCGAAAAATCAGGGAAGAGCATTACCTTGGTGTTTTCAAAGCGCAGCTCCTGATGCTTCCTGGACTCTCGCAGAATCATGTCCTGATCTCGGTAGTTGAGAAACCGGACGAGAAAGGGGTGCGGGAAAGCACCAGGGGGGCGCACTCCGGTGGGCACTCTGTGTGTCCGCTCCGCCACATATGTAGGGGGGAGATCCCCCAATTGCAGGGTCTGTTTAAAGAACGTTCTGCGAAGGTGACGGCTGCGGTCCCTTTGGCCCGCTCAGGCAGCCCCACTACCCGGACATTGTTCCTTCTTTGTCGGTCTTCCGCGTTGTCCGCTCTGCGCTGAAGGGATTTCACCTGGTCCCGCAGCTCCAACAGCTGGGCTCCATGAGAGTTATCGTCCGCCCTTCAGCCTCAGTGAGCCGGCCCCGAAACTTGTCTATGTCATGACGAATGAGCGTGCACTCTGTGGCAACATGGTCGATTCTCACCATCACCGCCGCCTTGCTGGCATCTATGGCCTCCAGGATGGGTCTGGTGATGGCATCCAAGGTCGCTCCAAGTTCCTGGGCTTTAGGCAGGGGGTCCTCCGGACCGTGACCGCCAATCACGGCGGGCTCCTCCATGTTCCTGCTCTTCTTCCCCACGTTCCTATTAGACAGACTGGGAGGCAAGATGGCTGCGGCGGCTCCCAGGTCAATGCCATGTGTAGAGCGGGTCTGGCGCTGCGAGTTCTGCTGTGTCCTCCCCTGCTTGTGCCCACTCTTTCTCATGACCAGGATGTCACAAACACTGCCCGGCCGTGTATAGCAGGAGAAATTGCGATAAACCGTCCAAAAAAAGGATTAGAAGCCAGGATTAGCACGGAGCTCCAGGGAAACACTTGCTGCCTCGTTCACATCCGGCCACGCCCCCCCTTGCTGAAGTGTTAATCGGAGGAATTGCCCAGCAAGAAACATGTGAAACATTTACATTTTCAATGGAATATTTGTTTGCTCTTTCCAGAATGATTTCTTCCAGGATTAGAACCCCTGTCAGTTTTTTTCTGCCTGTGCCACCCATTAGGAAGATTCACCCTCTCTATTTGTCCTGTTTAAAATTATTATTATTATAATACAGGATTTATATAGCGCCAACAGTTTGCGCAGCACTTAACAAAATGAAGGCAGACATTAGTTGCATTACAATTTTGGTACAAGAGGAATCGGATGGCCTTGCTCGTTGGGGCTTACAATCTAGGAGGGAGGGTCAATTGATACAAAAGGTAATAGCTGTGGCGATGAGCTGATGGAGAACGTAAATTAGTGTGTTAGAAGCAGCATAAGCTTCTTTAAAGAGAAGGGGTATCAGGAATCGTCTAAATATGGAGAGATTAGGGGACAGTGGGACAGATTGGGGTAGGGAGTTCCAAATGATGGGAGAAGCTCTGGAGAAATTCTGTAGGCGAACATAGGATGAGGTGACAAGGGAGCTAGAGTGCTGGAGGTCTTGGGAGGACTTGAAGAGAGCGGCTTGGTTGGTATTTTGAGACTAGGTTATGTAGCTGGGGGCAGAGTTGTGGACGACTTTGTAAATTCTTGTTGGTACTTTGAATTTTATTCATTGGGTGAGCGGAAGCCAGTGCAGGGATTGGCAGAGCGGGGTGGAAGACCCTTAACGGTTGGTAAGGTGAATGAGTCTTGCAACAGCATTCATTATGGACTGAAGGAGGGGATAGTGTATGTAAAGGTAATCCAATGAGGCGTGAGTTGCAGTACTCGAGACGAGAGATAATTGGTCATTGCTTAAAATGGGGCATATTCTAGAGATGTTGCGGAGGCTAAGGCGGCATGATTTGGACAGGGATGTGGGCCTGAAAGGACAGTTCAGAGGCTAGTTACACCTAGCACCCTGGCTTGTGGGGATGGACTGATAGTTGTGCCATTAATCTTGACAGAGAACTCAAAGGAAGGGGCACGTTGGGAAGGAAATATTATGAGCTCTGTTTTAGATGGATTCAGTTTGAGGAAGTGGTGTGACATCCAGGCTCATATGTCTGTTAGTAAATCAGTGATGTGTGTGGAGACTAATGGGGTGAGCTGAGGGGTAGAGAGATAGATTTGGGTGTCATCAGCATATAAATGGTAGTGGAAGCCACGTGAGGCTATCGGCTGACCCAGAGAGGATGTGTAGATTGAGAATAGTAGAGGTCCAAGGACAGAACCTTGGGGGACAACAATGGTAAGGGGTGTTGGAGAGGAGGAAGTTGAGTTGTAAGTGACACTGAAGGTTCGGTGAGATAGGTAAGATTTGAACCAATGGAGAGCACAGCCATGGATACCAAGCAAATTTTGTTTTTTGAGGAGGAGGGGGTGATCAACTATATGAAAGGCAGCAGAGAGATCTAAGAGTACGGAATAATGACCGTTGGTTTTAGCTGTTAGTAAGTCGTTTGTGAGCTTTAGAAGAGCCGTTTCTGTGGAGTGCTGTGGACAAAATCCAGACTGAAGGGGATCAAGAAGGTTGATCTCAAGGAGGTGGTTGCTCAGTCGGTTGTAGACTAAACGTTCAAGGAGTTCGGAGGCAAAAGGGAGTAGGGAAATGGGTCCTAAGTTAAGATTGGTGGGGTACAGCGAGGCCTTTTTTGGTATGGGAGTGACTAGTGCATGTTTCAGAGGGTTGGGGAAGATGCCAGTAGAGAGGGAGAGGTTGAAGATATGAGTTAGAGTGTAGGATAGAGTCAGAGGGTGACCGTAGTATTTGAGAAGGAATGGGGTTCAGTGGGCAGGAGGTTAGGTGGGCGTTAGAAAGTTTATTGGCTTCCTCTGTAGTAGTTGGGTTAAAAAAAAAACACAAGAGTATTGATTGTACAGGAGGACAAAGAGTTTAATGTGAGGGAGAACTCTGTAGAGTGGAGGAGATCTCCAGACAAATTGTCTCAGTCTTATTTTTAGACGAGGTAGAAGAGAGTTGAATGGGGACTGCATGAGAGGGTGTTAATGACAGTGATTAAGTCAGTCTGGCAGCGTGGCGTTGTCAGTGAAAGTAAAAAAAAAATCCCACATTTTGAGTTGTCCCCAGAAAATCTTCCAATGGGTGTACTAGTTATGGTGGCCTGGGGGTCCCAAAAGGATTCCTTTTTATTTTGCAAGGATTTCATCTCGCTTCTTGTTTTGGCTATGGGACAGGAAGTAAAGTGGGCCAGATGGCAAAAAATAAACCAACAGTGGTTATAACTCTCCCTTACTCCTAAATGGAAAACTTTTTGCCTATAGCTCTACTTTACTCTAAGCCTATGATTCCAAGACCTACTGCTGCTTTTACTTCAAAACCGCATTCCCTTTATCAATCTCGGGCCTTTGGTTTCAGGCCAAATAACTCCAGTCCTAGTTGCAAAAGAACCCATGGACTCCTGATTCCGCTAACCCTAAAACAGTCCCTTTTGCTTGGTGTTCATTTCAAGTCCCTTTAACCACTTCAGTACCGTGGGTGTTTTTCAGATTTGGTGTTTACAAGACTAAAACTGTTTTTTTTTTGCTAGAAAATTACTTAAAACCCACAAACATTATATATATATATATATATATATATATATATTTTTCTAATACCCTAGAGAATAAAATGGCAATCATTGCAATACTTTTTGTCACACCATATTTGCGCAGCGGTCCTACAAGCGCACTTTTTTTTGGAAAAAAATCACTTTTTTGAATTAAAAAATAAGACCGCAATAAATTTGGCCCAATTTTTTTATATATTGTGAAAGATAATGTTACGCCGAGTAAAATGATACCCAACATGTCACGCTTACAAATTGCGCCCACTCGTGGCATGGCGTCAAACTTTTACTCTTAAAAATCTCGATAGGCGACGTTTAAAAAATTCTATAGGTTGCACTTTTTGAGTTACAGAGGAGGTCTAGGGCTATAATTATTGCTCTCGCTCTAACGATCGCGGCAATACCTCACTTGTGTGGTTTGAACACCGTTTTCATATGCAGGCGCTACTCGCGTATGCGTTCGCTTCTGCGCGCGAGCTCGTCGGGACTGGGCACTTAAATAAAAATAAATAAGTTTATTTTTTTTATTTTTTTTTACACTGGAAAAATAAAATAAAAAAATGTATCACTTTTATTCCTATTACAAGGAATGTAAACATCCCTTGTAATAGAAAAAAGCATGACAGGTCCTCTAAATATGAGATCTGAGGTCTTTTTGACCCCAGATCTCATATTTAAGACTAAAATGCAAAAAAAAAAAAATTGAAACTGTAATTTTTTCAAATGACAAAAAAAAAAAAAAGTTTCTTTAAGACGCTGGGCGGGACTGACGTTTTGACGTCACTTCCGCCCAGCAGAGCTATGGGGACGGGTGGGGGCGATTTTTCACTCACTCGCTTCCCCAGTCAGCAGCCGAGCACACCGATCTCCTCCGCCGCTACCGACGGCTCCGGTAAGCGGCGGAGGCCGCGGGAGGGGGGGCCCTCTCCCTCCGCCGATAACGGCGATCTCGCGGCAAATCCGCCGCGGAGACCGCCGTTATCGTTAACAGAACCGCTCACACTAAAGATGGATACATCGGTTGTGGCAGCAGCTGCTGCCGTTACCGAGATATCCATCTTTAAAGTGAGGCCGTATATAGTCGTACAGCGGTTTGGCCTTATCTTGGAGGGGCAGACGCCAGTCGTCGGCCTGATGAACTGGAGTGGATTTCTGGAAATCTCTCAAGCAAGGATTGCCTCAGGGGAGGTTGTTGCTCATCACCATCCTGGAATTGAGGGCAATTCACTTTGCTCTATGCCCTACTACGTTGCTCAGTGCAGCCAAAGGAAATTTCTGTAATGGTCTAGGGGTTCTCGACTCCTGTCGTCATGACCCACTAACAGGTCAGATTTTAAGTATTACCTTGGGGAGAAGCCGACTAGAATACTGCAGTCACTGAACAGCAAATGATACATGACCTGTGATGTTTTTCAGTTATCTTGCAAACCTGGCCTGTTGGTGGGTCCTGAGGATAGCAGTTGAGAACCACTGCACTAATCGGACAAAGCCATGGCAGTGGTGTGCAAACCTCGACAAGTAGGTACTAGATGTCTGGTTGCACTGGAGACAGTAGATCTCATCCTGTTTTTGGAGGAACTCATTGTTCCCACACTGTCCACATTCCAGGTGTGGAATTTTTTCGGGTGGAATTTCTCCTCTGTCAGCTGCTCTCTCCAGGGGGTGTGGTCTGGCGACACTAGAAGACCAGTTCTCCTTCATTTATGCCTTGTCTGCTTCACAGGATACGAGTGAATCGAACCATCCTTCTAAAGTTGGCCAAATTCAGGTTCAGCTGACAGCTCGATCCATGTGTGGCCGCTCCTGAGTGGGCTTATTGGAATTTTTTTTTTTTTTGGATCAATGGCTGCAGCCAATGGGCTCATATCACAGGACACAGTGAACCCCACTCCTGATTTGTGGTTCATGACTTTCTACAAAAACTGAAGGATTGACTAATTGAGAGGGGACTTCCAGTCTTGTTTTTTGGGTAGTGTCCTGTAGTTGTGTTTTGGGTATTTTTTTTTATAAAAATTAAGAGTAAGGGACATTTCTAAAGGGTGAAAAAGCCAATGTTAAAACATGGACATTTTTTTTCTATTGGGTTACAGCTTTTACTGGAAAAGGTGTTAAATGTCATATTTTTTTTTTCCAGTCGTCCATACACAAATAAGGTGATAACACTGTGGTATCGACCTCCAGAGCTGTTACTAGGGGAGGAAAGGTATACCCCTGCCATAGATGTGTGGAGTTGTGGGTAAGTAAGATTTGTGCCACTGTTTCCAGCATGGAGATAATGTGAGTTTTTTTGTTTGATATTCATTTTCTATTTCCACTGTACCTAGGCTAGATATGCATTAAACCTTTATATCAATTAATGCTTTAGGATTATATGGGCATGGCTGTAATAAATTTGTAATCCTTATCCACACATGATCTTTCTAGCAAAAAACAAATGCAATGGTTTATAACGTTCTTCTGCATTTAAATGCATACTGTGTTTAGACTCAGAATTCAACTCCTATTCCATTAACCACTTAAGGACCGGACCAATATGCTGCTAAATGACCCAAGGGGTTTTTACAATTCGGCACTGCGTCGCTTTAACAGACAATTGCGCGGTCGTGCGACGTGGTTCCCAAACAAAATTTGCGTCCTTTTCTTCCCACAAATAGAGCTTTCTTTTGGTGGCATTTGATCGCCTCTGCGATTTATTTTTTATTTTTTGGACTATATACAAAAATAGAGCGACATTTTTGAAAAAAAAAAATCAATATTTTTTACTTTTTGTTATAAGAAAAATCAAATAAACTAAATTTTAGTAAAACTATTAGGCCAAAATTTATTCAGCCACATGTCTTTAGTAAAAAAAAAAAATCACAATAAAAAAAAAAAATAGCTACCTAGCAGGAACAGCGACACTAATACAGCGATCAGAAAAATGATCGCTTAGTGACACTGGCAATAGGGAGTGAAAGGGTTAACTAGGGCGGTGAACAAGGGGTTAAAACTTTATTAGGGGGGATACGGGGGCTACCCTGAACCGAACACTAACTGCCTGTCACACTGACACTAAATGCAGTGATCAGTACATATATAATCACTGCATTCAGTGACACTGTGACAGGGGGGTGGGGTGATGGGGGGGGGGGGGGCATTAATGTGCCTATGTGTAGTGTGTGTTTGTGATCTCTCCTCAGCAGCGGTTGAAAAAACCGCCGAGAGGAGAGAGCACATCACTTCCTCCTCCTGTGTTTACACAGGAGGAGGAAGTGACACGCAGGGGGAGCGCGCGGATTGGCTAAGAGCGATCCGGAGGGGGCGGACAAAAACAAACAGCCGCCCCCTCATCCCGGATCGCTCGGACAGCCACGGGGACCGCCGCAGGTACCGGGGGGGGGGGGGGGGGGTCCCGATCGGACCCCCAACCCACGTCTAGGCAGGGACGTACAGGTACGCCAATGTGCCTGTACGTGCCATTCTGCCGACGTATATGTACATGCGGCGGTCCGGAAGTGGTTAATACCTATTCTATTGAACTGCGTTTAACAAAAAAAACTCTGGCGATAACTGCGTTTTTGGGGGCATTGTCCTTTTTTATTTTATACTTTTAAGTTTGTAACTTAAACATATCCATATTTGGCTTCAACATTCTTGTTTGAGCTTAATTAAAGTGGAGTTCCACCCATAAATATAACATTACATCAGTAGTTTTAAAAAAAATGTCATTAGTCCTTTACGAAAACATATTTTTTTTTTAGATGCCTTCAAAGTGTTGTTGCTAGGCACAATAGTTAATCTTCCCACTTCCTGCACCTAGGTGCTTAAGCTTCCTAACCTACACCGCACAGACTCCTGGGAATGTAGTGGGTGTAACGTTCCAGGAGTCTGTGCACTCCCCAGTCTCAAAGAATCATGTGACTTGGACAGCACAGGTGCTGAAACCTGATCTGACACTGCTTGTGCAGCACTGAGCATGTGCTAGATCTGCAAGGCTGAAATCCAGGAAGTCATACAGTCTCGCTTCATGATGCCCACACTTAAGATGGCCATTTCTATTTTATAAAGTGTCTAAATGCTGTAACAACCTAACAAAACGGACCTTAGTTTACAGACTAACTTTACTAGAATACATTAAGTTTGTGATTACAGGGGTATTTATATTTAAAAAGTGAAATTGTGGCCGGAACTCCGCTTTAAAACCCTCTTTTTTTTTTTTTTTTTTCCTTATTCAGATTTTATTTGAAATGTGAAAGTCTGGGTCCTTGCAATAATTTTATCTCTGAAAATTGGTTAAACATTCTCCACAATCTTTTATTTATTTTTTGGTTTGGAATATTGTGTTTTCCCTCCCCCCCTTAGGGTCCTTTCATGGATGGATGGATGTCAGCAATGACATATCCGCTGACATCTGCTCTGCTCTGCTAAATACAGACGGATGGAAACCCGATTTTTCCATCTGTCTGGCGGATTGGATGAAAGTTTTCATCTGATCCCCTATAGAGTAGAGCGGAGCGGAGCTCTGACAGGTCTCTCACAGTGAGCCGAGACCGACTTGTCATCTGCCGGCTCAGCGGGGGTCAACGGAGAGATCCCTGCTGAGCAAGCAGAGTCTGTGAAAACTTACATTACTGTGTGAAAGAGCCCTAATAGTCGCTTGGCCATTGTTGATCACAAAAATAAACAATGGCATTTTAAAGTGTATGTGGGGGCAAAGCATTCCTTTTTCTAACTTTCTATGAAGCTGGGAAGGAATAACAGTCCAGGTTTTTTTTTTTTTTTTCTTCGCAGAGATCTCGCTTCACTTCCTATTCTAACGATTCTGCAGGAAATCCTAGGATATCTTTGCAAAGTGAAAAGAAATGTATTTATTTTCTTAGACCGTTGTCACTCTCTCTTTTCATGTTTGTAAAGTTTTGATTTCCCTTCACTTTGTTTCTTGGCGACTATAGCCATTAGGACTGACGGGGTTAACCCTTTCCAGTGGGGACACCACAGTAAAATTTGTGGGATCTAACTGCAACACTACAAAAGAGTTAATTTTGATGATTATGGCTTATAGCTAGTGAAAACCCCAAATTCAGTATCTCAGGAAATTAGAATATTACATAAGACTAATAAAAAAAAAAGGCTTTTTAATACAGAAATCTTGGCTTTCTGAAAAGTATGTCCAGTATAGTATGCACTCAATACTTGGTCAGGGCTCTTGCGCTCACTTTGTACTTGATAAAACACAGTGGACCGACACCAGCAGATGGCATGGCTCCCCAAATCACCCAGGATTGTGGAAAACTTTACATTTCATTTGGAAATCAAGGTCCCAGCATCTGGAGGAAGAGTAGAGAGGCACAGAATTCAAGTTGCATAATGTTCAGTGAAGTTTCCACTGTCAATGATGATTTGGAGAGCCATGTCATCTGCTGGTGTTGGTCCACTGTGTTTTATAAAGTCCAAAATCAGCACAGCCCTATACCAGTAAATTCTAGAGCACTTTCATGCTTCCCTCTCTTGACCAGCTTTATGGAGATGCTTATTTCATTTTCCAGAATGACTTTGCACCTTGCCCACACTGCCAAATATACCAATACCCGGTTTAATGATCATGGTATCACTGTGCTTGATTGGCCAGCAAACTCACCTGACCTAAACCCCATTGAGATTGTGTGTGGTGTTGTCAAAAGGAAGATGAGACATCAGACCCAAAAATACAGATCAGCTGAAGGCCATTTTTAAAGAAACCTGGGCCTCCTTAACACCTCAGCAGTGCCACAGGCTGATCGTTGTCTGGTTGTGTGGGAGGTCTCCGCTTTTCGGGTTGTTCGCCGCCTGTGATTTTTACTTTGCATTGTTTTCTTACTCGGCCGCCATTTTGGTGGTGTCCGCCACTTATACTGTGTTTTCTTCCCTTCAGCGGCCATTTTCCTGTAGCCCGTGCACCCTGTGGTGGTCACATCGGTGGCCATTTTCTTGTAGCCTGCGCGCTTTTTTCTACAGGGCAGCCGTTCTGCGGCCATTTTCTTTTGGGTTTATGCCTCTAGCGGTGTTCTCTGGTATCTGGACGGCACGAACAGCCTGGCTCACCGCAAGGGACAGTGACACGTGCGGTTCTGTACAGGGAGCTGCTCTGTCGGGACAAAGCGGACGGCAGCGGTGCAGTGCCTGCTTGGGTGATGAGTCCTCTTGGGGGGCCACTCGGCATCTAAAAGCAGCTAGTAGGGTGGGCTGTGTGCTTTGGTTTACGTCCTTAAGGTGGTCAGGCGCGTGGGTCAGAATGGTGTCCGAAGCTGATGCTTCTTCCCCAGACATACCTGTGATAGCAACTGGTGCCGCTGTGGAGGTGATGTCGGCAGTCCTGGAGGCCTTTGTTGCCAGGTTGGCTGCGGTGTGCGGAAAAAAGGGGGGTAAAAAACACCCCCTCTCCCCCCATCTTCCGGGAATGTTTCTGTCTCAGATTCGTGCCCAGCTACTGATCCCGGCCCGGGTTCTGATGTATCAGAAGATGCGGACCACGACCATTCGACATTGAGGATGATTCCGGGTCAGCGCACGATAGGGCACTTGTTGGAGCACTAGTCACCGCGGTGCGGGATACTCTTAAATTGGAGGCTAAGACAGATGCATCTACAGTGATGTCAGTCCCTTTCGGGTTCCGCAAACCTACCTGCACTGAAAAGTTGTTTCCTTGTGTTCCTTATCTGGACAAACTTCTATACAAGGAATAGGAACGTCCACAGAGGACCTTTTTAGTCCCCAAGTGTATAGCGGTCCCTTTGAGGAAGATTACCCGATTGTAGATCCCCCGGTGTCCAGGTTAATCAAGGTAACCATGCTTCGGGTGGAGGGGGCTCCTGCCTTCAAAGACCCTGCGAACAGGAGGGATGAGGCAGTGGCCGCTCCCTGTTCATGGTGGTGGGGTCAGCAGTGCGTCAGACTGTGGCCGGGGCCTTGGTGTCGCAGAGGCTTACTGAGTGGGCAAAGATGTTGCACCACGAGTTAAAGGAGCAACAGGCTTCCCCAACATGTGTGGAACTGGCCGACCAGTTGTTACAGGGCCTTAAGTTTGTGTCTACTTTGGATAAGATTCCGTTGCTGTCCAGGGCCTCGGTCTCTGCGGTGATACTGTGTCATAAAATAAACAGTAAAATATAAAACCTTAAAAACTAAAAAGTCCAAAGTTCAATATGAAACTGTAGCAGCGCTACTTCCAGACCAACGTCTGAAACACTTCTATATGTCCAAAAAATATAGAAAATCAGATGATAGTGCAAATGAATAGATAAGTAGAAAGAGATTCTTCAATCAGTGCTCCTTTCACCAGAGGGGGCGTTCACCACGTGGGGGGAAAACTCCCCTTATGGGGATGCACTCACCACAAATATGGATATAAAAAGCCTTGAATATATATATCTCTCTGCCTATCTCCTGGATGCTGCACTCTCCACCAGCCAATGTGTTTTATGTTCACTCAAACCGCCGTCACATAAAATAGAGGGAACTCATATAGTGTGATATTGTTTTAAAAAAAAATAGATTTATTGGGCCCCAAACACATCCCCTAATACAATATGCGTACCATAAATGCAAAAGTAACAAGCAGAATATGTAATTAATGCCAGTACTGTGCCTGTATGCCTCTCCTGATCGGACAGTGAAGTTGCTGCAAACAAACTTTTTCCTGTTCCTGGTCCCGGGGGCCGTACAGAATGTCAGGTCACTGGATTAGCGTCACGCCCTGACGCGTTTCGTCATTGGTTGACTTCTTCTGAGGGCGTGACTAGGCTAATCCAGGACCTTGTATATAATCGCCAGTGGAGCGCATCCGTGCGCTCATTGGTTAGCTCCGGTCACGTGAGCGCGTCATGCCGCACATGCGCACTTGCGACCGCAACATAACCACAGGGCGGAAGCAGGAAGCAAGTTGACAGCCGCACAGGCGCGGTGGCCTATCTGATGCCGCTGCCATACTGCTGGAAGAACACTTCCGCGTTCCAGATGTAATACATCTATGGAACGCATGGATCGTCACATTGGCCAGTGCGAGTCACATGCGAGCCCGTCATTGCACACGCTCAATCGGAGACTGCACTGACCCCTCCCTAGTTAGGGAGGAAATGACTACATCTGTCAGTGATGCCCCAACCCATAACACACAATGCAAAAAAACATCTGTTAATGGGTATGATATCAATATACCGCAGCGCGCATAAGACAAGCAGCACTATGATTATGACATCCTGGGCATGAATACATAAAATAATACATAAACATGATAAGTGGGCTATGTCATACTAATAATGATAGAGATAACAATAAAATAACAGCGTTAAAACTGATGATTAAAAATGCATAAGCTACTAATTCAGATACACCAGATGTATCTTAAAGACATAAGTACTGCATGGCCATAAGGTGTCCTGAAAAAAATTCTATGCATAATGTAGCTGACCCAGCAATTTTGCCGTACAATCACCAACTATTGACGATCAAATATATTGGGCCAAAAATGCAACATCTGTTCTCTAAAATCGCATGACAATCGCTTATTTAAAATTGCAGAGTTTGTGTTAAAACTCACATAAAAATCTGTATCTATAAAAATACCCTTATAATCCGTAAAATCAACCGGATAAAAGGTTAAAAGACACATAAGCATATAAAATTGCACATAATGTACAATATTCATAAAACCAGGAATAAAAGAATAAACCTAAAACTGGGTAAAATTTAAGTGTCACTGATAAAACAATTAATGTCCAGCTCAATGTTAAGGCCTTTGGGGACTAAAACATTGGTAGAGAATATCCATTGCGTTTCCCGCTTGGACAGTTCACGTACCCTATGCGATCCTCTCCAGTTTTTTTCAAGGTGCTCTACGCCCCAAAATTGGAGCCAAGATGGATCCTGATTATGTTTGAGCTTGAGGTGCCATGACACATTATGGTCTTTATAGCCCAACCGGATATTATTGATATGTTCTAAAATCCGCACTTTTAGCTTTCTTTTAGTGCGACCTATATAGAGAAGGTCGCATGGACACTTCAAGGCATATACCACAGTCTGTATTGCAGATCATAAATTGTTCAATTTTAAATTCTTGGCTGTTGGATGGAGACACAAATCTGTCAATACCCCTTGATGGTCATGCTACGGACTGACATGCTTTGCATTTTCTGCAGGCGAAAAAGCCATTTTGATCCCAAAAAGACTTTGGACTCGCAGGAGGGTCAAGCACTTTTTTGACTATGCGGTCTCTGTGATTGGTTGCTTTCAGATAAATGAATTGTGGAGCCGGAGGAAGGACATTACCCAATTTTTTATCCAACATTAGAACATGCCAGTGTTTATTGAATATCGCCTCCACTTCTTTATATTGTGTGTGGTATTGTGATATGAACCCCCATTCCTTGTTTGTAGTAGTAGTTTCGGAGATGGGTTTTGGTTGTAAACAAGTCTCTCTAGGAATAGCCTTTATTTCCTCAACCAATTTCTCCATGGCTAATGGTTTATAACCTCTGGCTTCAAACCTGTCGGTGAGAGTCTTCGATTGTCTAAGAAAATTTGAATCTTCAGAGCAGTTCCTTCTTACCCTCATAATCTGACCATTAGGAATATTCCGAATCCATGAAGGGTGATGACCACTTGTGATGGGCAAGTAACTGTTTCTGTCGGTTGGCTTGAAGTAGACTTTTGTTTCCAACTTCATGTTTTGGCGATATATGGTGACATCCAGGAAATTGATCTCAGTTTCACTAGATTCCGAGGTCAACTGATTCCGAGGAAACTGAGATCAATTTCCTGGATGTCACCATATATCGCCAAAACATGAAGTTGGAAACAAAAGTCTACTTCAAGCCAACCGACAGAAACAGTTACTTGCCCATCACAAGTGGTCATCACCCTTCATGGATTCGGAATATTCCTAAGGGTCAGATTATGAGGGTAAGAAGGAACTGCTCTGAAGATTCAAATTTTCTTATACAATCGAAGACTCTCACCGACAGGTTTGAAGCCAGAGGTTATAAACCATTAGCCATGGAGAAATTGGTTGAGGAAATAAAGGCTATTCCTAGAGAGACTTGTTTACAACCAAAACCCATCTCCGAAACTACTACTACAAACAACAAGGAATGGGGGTTCATATCACAATACCACACACAATATAAAGAAGTGGAGGCGATATTCAATAAACACTGGCATGTTCTAATGTTGGATAAAAAATTGGGTAATGTCCTTCCTCCGGCTCCACAATTCATTTATCGGAAAGCAACCAATCACGGAGACCGCATAGTCAAAAAAGTGCTTGACGCTCCTGCTAGACCAAAGTCTTTTTGGGATCAAAATGGCTTTTTCGCCTGCAGAAAATGCAAAGCATGTCAGTCCGTAGCAAGACCATCAAGGGGTATTGACAGATTTGTGTCTCCATCCAACAGCCAAGAATTTAAAATTGAACAATTTATGACCTGCAATACAGACTATGTGGTATATGCCTTGAAGTGTCCATGCGACCTTCTCTATATAGGTTGCACTAAAAGAAAGCTAAAAGTGCGGATTTTAGAACATATCAATAATATCCGGTTGGGCTATAAAGACCATAATGTGTCATGGCACTTCAAGCTCAAACATAATCGGGATCCATCTGGGCTCCAATTTTGGGGCGTAGAGCACCTTGAAAAAAATTGGAGAGGATCGCATAGGGTACGTGAACTGTCCAAGCGGGAAACGCGATGGATATTCTCTACCGATGTTTTAGTCCCCAAAGGCCTTAACATTGAGCTGGACATTGTTTTATCAGTGACACTTAATTTTACCCAGTTTTAGGTTTATTCTTTTATTCCTGGTTTTATGAATATTGTACATTATGTGCAATTTTATATGCTTATGTGTCTCTTAACCTTTTATCCGGTTGATTTTACGGATTATAAGGGTATTTTTATAGATACAGATTTTTATGTGAGTTTTAACACATAAACTCTGCAATTTTAAATAAGCGATTGTCATGCGATTTTAGAGAACAGATGTTGCATTTTTTGACCCAATATATTTGATCGTCAATATTTGTTGATTGTACGGCAAAATTGCTGGGTCAGCTACATTATGCATATAATTTATTTCAGGACACCTTATGGCCATGCAGTACTTATGTCTTTAAGATACATCTGGTGTATCTGAATTAGTAGCTTATGCATTTTTAATCATCAGTTTTCACGCTGTCATTTTATTGTTCTCTCTATCATTATTAGTATGACATAGCCCGCTTATCATGTTTATGTATTATTTAATGTATTTATGCCCAGGATATCATAATCATAGTGCTGCTTGTCTTATGCGCGCTGCGGTATATTGATATCATACCCATTAACAGATGTTTTTTTGCATTGTGTGTTATGGGTTGGGGCATCACTGACAGATGTAGTCATTTCCTCCCTAACTAGGGAGGGGTCAGTGCAGTCTCCGATTGAGCGTGTGCAATGACGGGCTCGCATGTGACTCGCACTGGCCAATGTGACGATCCATGCGTTCCATAGATGTATTACATCTGGAACGCGGAAGTGTTCTTCCAGCAGTATGGCAGCGGCATCAGATAGGCCATCGCGTCTGTGCGGCTGTCAACTTGCTTCCTGCTTCCGCCCTGTGGTTATGTTCCGGTCGCAAGTGCGCATGTGCGGCATGACGCGCTCACGTGACCGGAGCTAACCAATGAGCGCACGGATGCGCTCCACTGGCGATGATATATACAAGGTCCTGGATTAGCCTAGTCACGCCCTCAGAAGAAGTCAACCAATGACGAAACGCGTCAGGGCGTGACGCTAATCCAGTGACCTGACATTCTGTACGACCCCCCGGACCAGGAACAGGAAAAAAGTTTGTTTGCAGCAACTTCACTGTCCGGGCCAGGAGAGGCATACAGGCACAGTACTGGCATTAATTACATATTCTGCTTGTTACTTTTGCATTTATGGTACGCATATTGTATTAGGGGATGTGTTTGGGGCTCAATAAATCTGTTTTTTTAAAAACAATATCACACTATATGAGTTCCCTCTATTTTATGTGACGGCGGTTTGAGTGAACATAAAACACATTGGCTGGTGGAGAGTGCAGCATCCAGGAGATACACAGAGAGATATATATATATTCAAGGCTTTTTATATCCATATTTGTGGTGAGTGCATCCCCATAAGGGGAGTTTTCCCCCCTCTGGTGAAAGGAGCACTGATTGAAGAATCTTTCTACTTATCTATTCATTTGCACTATCATCTGATTTCCTATATTTTTTGGACATATAGAAGTGTTTCAGACGTTGGTCTGGAAGTAGCGCTGCTACAGTTTCATATTGAACTTTGGACTTTTTAGTTTTTAAGGTTTTACATTTTTACTGTTTATTTTATGATTGACGCTTTTAAGCAGCTGCTTTTATATCATTTTATCTTAAATTTGTGGCTGAATTATTCCAGTGTGCATCCTAAGCGCTGAGCTGTGCTAAAATACTGAAGGAAGGGCGACATTTAGCATTTTTTGAGGTGGTACTGTGTCGCCTTATTTGGCTAAAATGTTGGTCCGCGGACCAGGCTTCTAAGAAGGCCTGGCTTGATTTACCTTTTTACGGGTGAGAGGCTTTTTGGGGCCTCGCTGGATGACATCATCAAGGATGCCACGGGAGGTAAGAGTACTCTGCTCCCGCAATCCAAGAAGGGTAAGAAACCGCACCGTAGACATGGGCCCTCCTCAGCTCATAAGCAACTTTTTCGTCCGCCCGGAGCTGCAGGTAAAAGTTCCCAGACCGATAAGGCACCTGCTGAGGGACAAAAGCATCCCTGATTTCACAAGCACAACAAACCTTTGTCCGCATGAAGGTTTGCCCCTCCCCCCGACACTTGGGTGGGGGGGGGGGGGTCGTCTAAGCACATTCACGGCTCGGTGGTCTTCACTGCTCTCCGAACGGTGGGTTTGCAAAGTAGTTTCCGCAGGGTACAAGATAGTTTCTCTCTTGCCTTTCAAACAGATTTTTTTCCCTCAAACCTTCAGATTCCTCTGACTCGTCGGGTGGCCCTGTTTGGGGCGATACATGATCTGCTGGCGCGCGGGGTGATCGTACCCGTGCCATTGCTGGAAAGGTTTCAGGGGTTTTATTCAAACCTGTTTGTAGTCCTAAAGAAGGAGGGGGTCCGACCAACCCTGGATCTCAAGGCCCTGAACTGCTTTGTGAAAGTTCAGAAGTTCAGGATGGAATCGGTGCGCTCTGTAGTTGTGGCACTCCATCCGGGGAATTTTCTGGCGTCCTTGGGCGTTTTGCGGTTGGGGACGACCACTACCAATTTGTGGCTCTTCCTTTTGGCCTGGCATCGGCACCAAGGGTTTTCCCCAAGGTGTTCGCCCGATTATGGCTTTGCTGAGACAGCTAGGTATCGCTATAGTGGGTTACCTGGACGACCTTTTTCTGAGAACTGCTTTAAGCTCAGAATTGGAGGTAGATGTGGCGATTGCCACTCAGACTCTTAAAGACTTGGGTTGGGTTCTGAACCTCCAGAAGTCGGTGTTGGTGCTGACTCAGCACCTGGAATACCTGGGCTTGGTTCTAGATTCCTTGGATTCTAGAGTTTTTCTCCCCTTGGACAAATTACAAACTCTTCAGGCGGCGGTGAAGCTGCTGGCATCCCGCAGATGGTCGTCGCTGCATTCTTGCATGCGAGTCCTGGGCCTCATGGTAGCCTCCTTCGGGGCAGTATGGTGTGGTCAATTCTACACTTGTGCCCTACAGAGGGAGATCCTGGCCAAGTGGCACAAGACTCCGTTGTCCCTGGATTGTCAAATCCGGGTGGGCCATCTAGTCAAGTCTTCCCTGGTTTGGTGGCCGAGATCTCCGTCCCTTCAGTCCGGAAAATCGTTCCATCCCTTTCAGTGGACGGTGATCACGACGATCGCCAGCCTGACCAGTTGGGGGGGAGGGGGTGTATTCAGTCGATCAATGTGCTTGAGCTTCGGGCGATCGGGCATTGCCACCCCACGTGGTTTCAGAGGCTTCAGGGGCGTCCAGTCAGGATCCAGTCGGACAACGCTACTGCGGTGGCGTATGTCAACCATCAAGGGGGGACAAGAAGCTCGGCTGCAGCCTCGGAGGTCGCTCACATTCTGAGGTGGGCAGAACAGAGTGTGCCGGCGCTATCGGCCGTATACATTCCGGGCGTAGAAAACTGGCAAGGGGACTACCTAAGTCGCCAGATGCTGGGCCTACTTCGCAGGGTGCAGACCGAGGGGATTCCGATGATCCCAATTGCTCCAGATTGGCCTCGGCGTCCCTGGTACGCCGACCTAGTGCGTCTGGTGGCGGATGTTCCTTGGTGACTACTGATGCGACAAGACCTTCTGTCGCAAGGTCCCATACGTCATTCTGCTTTACGATCGCTGGCTTTATTTAACAGCATGGCTATTGAAAGCCAGGTGTTGAGAGACCGAGGCCTGTTGGATTTGGTTATTTACGATGCTGAGAGCACAGCAGAAGTCTTCCTCTAGGAAGATTTATCATTGTACTTGGAAGGCCTACATCTCTGTGTGAGGAGCTGAAGTGGAGTCCACATGTATACTCGGATCCTGCTGTTTTCGCAGTGTGGACCAAAAGCTTGCCTTAAGTACTATTAAGGGGCATATTTCAGCCTTGGCTGTCTTCTTTCAACGTCCCTTACTCACTGGTGAGTACGTTTTGTACAGGGGGTTCGACATGTGGCCCCTCTGAATGAATGAAAACTTATATAGCGCAGCACATGCAAACTTAATCGCCTCTGGGCGATCTCCAGTGCGACTTCCACTGCCTCTGTGGGACTTGAATCTGGTCCTTTCGGTACTTCAGACGGGTTTCTGAGCTGGCGGCCTGGTCTTGCAAGGCTCTTTATCTGATCCTCCACAAGGATAAGGCGGTGCTACACCCACAACCTTTGTTTCTTCCTAAGGTCGTTTCGGCTTTTCATCTCAATGAGGACATTGTACTTCCGTCCTTGTGTCCTTGACAGTCACATCCAAAGGAGGCTGCCTTGCATTCCTTGGACGTTGTCCGAGCTCTGCGGGTGTACCTGTCTGCTACTGCTCCGTTCCGGAGGTCGGACTCACTGTTTCGGTGGCTCGTCCTAAGAAGGGCATGGCGGTCTTGTCGACCACCATCTCTAGGTGGCTCAGACTGGCTGTAAACCAGACCTATGCCATACAAGGGCGGGCGCCTCCCTTTTTCCTGTCACGGCGCATTCAACCCAGGGGCGATGGGCGCCTCCTTGGCTTTCCGACATCAGGCGTCCGTTTCCCACGTGTGTAAGGCGGCGACCTGGTCGTCCGTTCACACCTTTTAAAATTCTACAAGGTTGATGTGAGTGCATCTTCAGATGCTTGCTTCGGCCGCAAGGTTTTGCAGCGGCTGTTTAAGGTTGCATTTCCTCTGTTATGTTTGGGGTGAAGTTTGTTTTGTTTGCTGTTCCCACCCCTCGTTTTTTTTACACTGCTTGGGGACGTCCCTATTGTCAAGATTATGTTGCTGTGTTCGTCCATGAACACAAGAGAAAATAGGATTTTTGTGCTCACCGTAAAATCCTTTTCTCTGTAGTTCATGGACAGAGACAGCACCCACCCCTCCTTTTTTTATGTTTGTACTGCTTTTTGACAAACTGAGGTGCTGCATGCAGGGAGAGGGGTTGTACCCAGAAGGACCGCTTACTGTACGGTATTGTACAGTTTTAAAGTTGTATTAACACATTAACATGTTTCTGCCTAGTCCTCTTCTGATAGAAGGCTAATACCCTATTGTCAAGATCAGGGGTTGACAAATTTGCTTGGAATCTAGGAGCCAGCTAAAAAAGTTAGGAGCCAGAAAACGCACCCCGTCCCGATGAGCTTGCACGCAGAAGCGAACACATACGTGAGCAGGGCCCGCATATGTAAACGGTGTTCAAACCACCCATGTGAGGTATCGCCGTGATTTGTAGAGCCCTCTGTAACTCAAAACATGCAACCTGTAGATTTTTTTAAACGTCGCCTATGAAGATTTTAAAGGGTAAAAATTTGTTTTCTTGTGAAAAAAAAAAGGGGTAAAAATTTGTCGGCATTCCACGAGCGGATGCAATTTTGAAGCGTGACATGTTGGGTATGAATTTACTCGGCGTAACATTATCTTTCATAATATTAAAAAAAATGGGGATAACTTTACTGTTTTATTTTTTTAATTCAAAAAAGTGTAATTTTTCCCCAAAAAAGTGCGCGTGTAAGACCGCTGCGCAAATACGGCGTGACAGAAAGTATTGCAACGATCGCCATTTTATTCTCTAGGGTGTTAGGATAAAAAATATATATAATGTTTGTGGGTTCTAATTAGAGGGAAGAACATGGCATTGAAAAATAGTGAAAAATTACATTAGAATTGCTGTTTAACCACTTAACGCCCGCCTATTTACGTCCACAGAATGGCACGTACAGGCAGATGGGCGTATATATACCCCCTCCGCTGCGTGCGGCTTACCTCGGAGAGCGATCCGGGACGACGGCGCGGCTATTCGTTTATAGCTGCTCCGTCGCGATCGCTCCCCTGAGCTGAAGAACGGGGAGAGCCGTATGTAAACACGGCTTCCCCGTGCTTCACTGTGGCAGCGTATCGATCGAGTGATCCTTTTTATAGGGAGACTCGATCGATGACGTCAGTCCTACAGCCACACCCCCCTACAGTTGTAAACACACACTAGGTGAACCCTAACTCCTACAGCGCCCCCTGTGGTTAACTCCCAAACTGCAACTGTCATTTTCACAATAAACAATGCAATTTAAATGCATTTTTTGCTGTGAAAATTACAATGGTCCGAAAAATGTGTAAACATTTTCCGAAGTGTCCGCCATAGTGTCGCAGTCACGAAAAAAACGCTGATCGCCGCCAATAGTAGTAAAAACATTTTTTTTTTAAAAATGCAATAAAACTATCCCCTATTTTGTAAACGCTATAAATTTTGCACAAACCAATCGATAAACACTTATTGCGATTTTTTTTTTTACCAAAAATAGGTAGAAGAATACTTATCGGCCTTAACTGAGGAATTTTTTTTTTTTTATATATGTTTTTGGGGGATATTTATTATAGCAAAAAGTAAAAAATATTGCATTTTTTTCGAAATTGTCGCTCTATTTTTGTTTATAGCGCAAAAAATAAAAACCGCAGAGGTGATCAAATACCACCAAAAGAAAGCTCTATTTGTGGGGAAAAAAGGACGCCAATTTTGTTTGGGAGCCACGTCGCACTACCGCGCAATTGTCTGTTAAAGCGACGCAGTGCAGAATCGCAAAACCTGGCCTGGGCATTTAGCTGCCTAAAGGTCCGGGGCTTAAGTGGTTAACTTTTAATGCTTAACTTGTAATACCAATGGCCACCACCAGATGGCACCAGCTCACATCTGGTGGTAATAACTTGTAATACCAACGGCCACCACCAGATGGCGCCAGCTCACATCTGGTGGTAATAACTTGTAATACCAACGGCTCATCACCAGATGGCGCCAGCTCACAAAAAAAAAATATATTTTTTTTTTTTGCCCACCTTCCAAGCCAAGTCGCCAGGACACTATTTCTAGTCGCCATGGCGACCGGGATTTGTCGAGCCCTGGTCAAGATTATGTTGCTTTGTCCGTCCATGACCTACAAAGAAAAGGATTTTACGGTGAGTACAAAAATCCTATTTTTTTTATTGGTCTTATGTAATCAAATTTTCTGAGATACTGAATTTTGGGTTTTCACTAGCTGTAAGCCATAATCCTCAAAATTATGGCTTCATGTACATGGGACGTTTTTACAACCTCTCCTGAACGACTTAACTGGACAGATAGTAACCCACATTTAAAAGGTCAGTTTTTCCACGTTTACATGTTTTGCAGCATTTGCGTTTGGAAGTGTTTCTAATTTTTATTTTTATTTTTTGCTGAAAACGCCTGTAAACGAAAAGCAGTTAAATGCGAGTTATCGCATATACCAGCAGCAGTGTACACGAGGTCTAAAAGAAAGAAATATTTGAAATCTATCACTCTGTGTGCAACGCATCTCTAATTTTAAATATGACTTACACTTTAATTGAATTACTGAAATAAAATAACTTTTTGATTAAATTTAATGAGATGCACCTGTATATAAATGCTGCTGCCTAATCTTAAAGGGCAATGTGGCAATTTGCACACTGCAGCTTGAAAAAGCTCAATACAGCTTATTTTTTTTACCAAGCTAAAATACAGCCCATTAATTGTAATGTTCCTATGCACACAGGCGCGTAAACAAGTGCCGTGGATTCTTCGGTTAAAAAACTAAAAATCTAAATATTGTGAACGCGAAAATAAGTTAATAAGTAAATGTGTGAAAATACATACAAAAAAAGCCTGAAAACTAAATGAATGCTCAGACACAGGAGTATTGCGTGCAAGAGGCCTAATGCTAATACTATTGGCTGCAACTGTGTATGTATTTAAACTGCATATTTTGCCATTTGTTTACCTACAGCATTAAAATTTTTAGTGACGCGTTTAACGCTTATGAATATTTAAGGAGACCGTTTCTTCAAAAGCAAATTATTAATGGTCATTTTATTTATTGCCTTCCAGGTGTATTCTTGGTGAACTCTTTACAAAGAAACCAATATTCCAGGCTAATCAGGAGCTGGCTCAACTAGAATTGATTAGGTATTTTCTTAAATTGTTCTACATTTATGCAGCTATATGGTTCAAGTGAGGCAAAGTCCAAATTAAGTTCAGCGCTAAGATAACCCAAGTAATTGTGTGATTTTGCTCAAGGACGGACAGAAATCCTGTTGCCAACTGTAATTGTACTGTACAAGACACTTGATATTCATAGACCCTGGATTATAGGCTCTTACCTTTTTGAGGACACTACCTCTGGGATTCCCCCTATAACCCTTCCACACTCTGAGATTCCTCCGTTTTTTGCTAGTGTCCTAAGGTGATGGACATCTCCCTTACGGAGAAGTCCCTTTTGGCTTACCTAGTTTATTATTTTACTTTGGATTCTTCCACCAGCTCTTCAGAGTCTTCCAATTGAACAATGGAAGTATTGCATCCAAATCAGTGCAACATTGGTAAACTCCTTTGAGCCATGCCCTGACCTCACACTTTGGGGGACAATGCATGTATTTTGCTGCTGAGTGCTAAAGGGCCACTGGGCATAGTCATCCCTTTGGAATCCAGACCTTGAAGACTTCTTCGGGGTGTGCCCCCTGTGACAGGCAAAGCCAGGTCCCTATACAGTAACCAGAAAAACATGGTCAGGTAAGACATGATCACCCTGTTTCATTGACAGTTACTGTAGTTACATAGGAAGATTGAGACATAATTCCATTGCTTGCTTCACATTGTTCTTAAGTTTATATATCATGAATAGTATGCCATTTTATATGTTAAAATGTTCAGGAAACAGGGAATGTTTTGAGAAATTTTTACCTTCAGTATTAAACTTTTCAAACTTGGTGCTAAAAATGTTAACACTCGCAGCTTAGTCTCTGGTAGATGACCAGGTGCTAACATCACAACATAGGTTGCAAATTTTACCATCACTTCCACCTACAGATTTTTATAAGGCGCTTCCTTTCGACCTATTGTCACAAGGACTTGGCTATAAGACAGCCATTACTAGGTTGCTGTGTACTCTTTCCTACCCAATTTCCATAACCTACTCTATCCTACTTCATGAGCACCCACCCTGGTGGCAGTGGTGGAAACCAGGCACAAGAGAACTGCAGTAAAAGCTCAGGTGAACATTCACACTGCAGAACACTCAAAGCACTTGTGATTATACTTCCTGTAACGAGACCCTTGCTCGCTCGCTTCCGCTCTCCCGACACTCCTCTGCTACTAGTGAGTCAGCTTGCAGATCGCAACGTCTGATGGTTTGGTCATCCAAGGCTCCGGGATCCGAACTACAGCTATGTGCCGTTCGGAATCCATTAGAACAAACACCAGGCAGGCTGTATGTAAGTTCAAACAGGAAGACCTTTATTGGAAGTACACAACACACTTTTATACAGAATTTGGAACATCGCACCCCCAACAACCACTTTCCTATTGGTCAATTGTAACGTACATGTAGTCTTCCTTCAGGTCCTCCTTAGCCATGCAAATGAGGACTTGAAAATGAGTCAGCAGGGATTGGTCCGATAGCTTGATTAGAAGGACTGTTATGTGTAATGAGACGGAAGCCCCAGGGGGCAATCAATGTACACAACAGCCAGACACAGAACAATAATTAACATGAGCTAATTATCTAATTATTTAGCAAGACGAGGAGACCAGACGCCCAGGCTCCTCATTATCTGCTATACACTACACAATCTCTTAAGCGTAAACACAGAGCATCTTCACATACAATAGATTCAATTAGCACAAAGAATAGAGAGATGGCTGGTGGTGACGGTATTAGCATTTAGCAGTATGAAAGAGTCACATCTACAATTAACCCTTTGAGTTCAGAATCAGCAAACTTAAAATAGTCCTACAGATATCTCGGAATATAATGTGGATAATACATACATAATAATCCCATCTCAGGTAGTCCAAGATCTCATTCTTCAGTTCATCCTATGCCCCTAGTGGTCATAGGATGATTTTAGACATAAGAGAGTCTGAGTCTGTCACATTTAACTTTCACTGAATCAAGAATTTATTTTAACACCAGGCTCAAGACAACTAATAGTTTAGAGTTTTGGACAGTGATAAATGTATTTAAAGTTCCAGGCTCCTTTTCTGCCCTCAACTTGTTTACCTAAGTTGGTTCCTGGATATGCTTGCTTTAGAAGTAGACAGAGGGGAATGAAGAGGGCTCAGAGTTGGTGTTAGAAGAGACTGCAGAAGATTTCTCACATTCAGTCTCCTATACATTTGATACTATTGCTTCATGCAATATGTTTGCCAATGTTGGTATGCTCACTTGGAATACTCACTTGATTCTCCTACTCCTCCTCACAATGCCTGTTTGAGTACTAAGACCTGCTAAGTTTATAAAGACATGTCTTAACTACAGTACTTAAAGACCAACCACCACAGTTGTACTGCGGCAATGTGGCTGCTTCCCACAAAACGGCGTCATTGTACATTCGCTCGTACACAGCGGTTTGTGGGTGTGCCTGCCCTCTGGCCAGCGGGGAGCCAATCAGTGCGTGGGACAGACTCGATGCCTGCCATCCACATGCGATTGTTCCCCACAGTGACAGAATGGGGATCAACCTGTGTAAACAAGGCAAATCTCCATTCTGACAGGGGAGATCATACAGATCTGGTCTTTCTGTAATGCAGGAAAATGGATCTGTGTGTTTCCCCGGTCACACAGTCCCCCCTATACAGTTGGAACACATTGAGGGAATACATTTAACCCTTTAATCAACCCTGTTAACCCCTTCCTTGCCAGTGTCATTAGTACAATAACGTGCATATTTATTACAGTGATCAGTGCTAAAATGTCGCTGGTTCCCAAAAATGTGTCAAAAATCTGTTGGTTGTCTGAGCTGTCCTCTGCAATGTTGCAGTCCCGCTACAAATCACTGATCGCCGCCCTTACTTAAATATATAATAAAAATGACATAAATTCATCCCCTATTTTGTAGATGCTATACCTTTTGCGCAAACCAAAATCAATGTGCGCTTATTTATTTATTTTAACCAAAAATATGTAGAATACATATTGGCCTAAACTGATGAAGACAAATATTTATTTATTTATTTTAAATTTTTTGGGCGAATATTTATCATAGGAAAAAAAACATTATTATTTTTTTTCAAAATTGTCGCCAAAAAACTAAAAATAAAAAACGAAACTCCATTTGTGGGGAAAAAAGGGACATCAATTTTGTTTGGGTACAGTATCGCATAACCGCACAATTGTCAGTTAAAGCCACGCAGTGCCGTATCGCAAAAAAAGGGTCTGGTAATTAAAGGGGGAAATCTTCTGGTTCTTAAATGGTTGATGGTACAGGACACATCTTCCATGTATACAGTCAACCCTCACTGTCTTCTAATGCCAACACAGAATCAGTGTACAGACTGTGGGGACAGGCTTTTATGTTGGCTCGGGCGTGGGGACGGATCCTGTATGGGGCGCTCACCATGGTGCTTTACAGATCCAAGGCCATGGTCCATCGCTATGAAACCCAGTCCATGAGGAACCCTTTGGGGTATATCCACTGTGGTCGGGTAAAGCCTGGACTTTATATACAGTCCAGCATTTTATACTGGGTCACACCCCGTTTCTCTGTCTGTTACTTTGCTAAATGGGGCTGGAATGTATGTTTGGAATGTATTCCATTCACAGTGCAAACTTTTCAAACGTAGTGCTAAAATTCAGCCACTCAGAGCTCAGTCTCAGATGAATGACCATGCGTTGCATCACACCACTGCTGCACACTTTCCCACTTCTACCCTTAAAAGGTACTCGGGTGCTTCCTCCCACCATTTCGTCACACGGATTTGTTGCAGGTTGATTTGCACCTGGGTTTTGGCATACTCCTTCCTGACACTCTCACCCTATCTCCCACTCTCTACTCACTGGGGGATCCTGTGGCACAATTTTTTTTTACCTTAATGCAGAGAATGCATTAGAGTAAAGTACATTTTTAGAATTTCTTTAAACAAACGTCTCACTGTACCTATTAAAGATGTTCCTTTATTCAGTGATTCTACAGATAGAATATTTGAGATGATTCTGAAGACGCTTTACCCTGACAAGCTCAGCCTTGTAACTAGTTCTCTCAAGGCAAGTACCGACAGCCTTTGCACCCGTCCGCTTGTAGTTCTCATACTTGGGGTGTAAGTAAAGCCTTACACCCCAAAGAAAAATCTCAAAGCCCCTCAGAAGCTTGTGTTTCTTAAAAATGCAGAGTACCCGAGCATTCTGCCTAAGATATAGGGCTATTGGTTGTATCTGCTATCTCTGTCCTAAACAAACATCTCACTTTAAAAGAAATATATAGAGGAGTGCACCAACCTGATACAGCAGCCCCTTTCAGTGTAAAAAACACTCAGATATACAAAAACAGTGTAACAAGGTAGGCGCCACTCCTTTTTAAAAGTGTGTAAATGGAAAAATGCTGAATGAAATATACAGTTATAAAGCATGTATAAAAAAAAAAAGTCCAGAACCCTAAAATACATACTGAGGTTGATTTACTAAAGGCAAATATACTGTACACTACAAGTGCCCTGCAAGTGCAGTTGCTCTGGATCTTAGAGGGAAGCTCTTCTGATTTCTATCATCCAATCATGTGCAAGCAAAAATGCAAAATATGTCAAATAATTACTCACGTTTACATGTGCCCAAAAGGCACCAACACAAGCAGCCTTTAGGCCTGATAGATGTCCATGCCTCACCGCTCGCCACTGCATTGTCTTTGTGCGCTCCACGGACCGGAACTCTATCCCCAGAAGCTACGTACCAGAACCCAGATGTGCTGCCGTTGGTGTAGACTTGACGCATTTTGCAATATGGGTGTCTTCAGTGTCTTTATCTGTTGTGCCTTGCACCTAAGCCTCCAAAGCAATTCTGTCTCCATTGCTTGGACATAATCTGAGCCATTAGAGTATGCCCAAAAGTTACAGCTTTCCATTAGTCAAGTGGATTTTGGGGATTATTTACGAAAGGCAAATCCACTTTGCACTACAAGTGCAAAGTGCTCTTGAAATTGCACTGAAAGTGCACTTGGAAGTGCAGTCGCTGTAAATGTGAGGGGTAGATCTGAAATGAGGGGATTGCTGATTTTATTATCCAATCATGTGCCAGCTAAAATGCTGTTTTTTATTTCTTTATCGTACATCACGGGACACAGAGCTGCATAGCCATTACATGTGGGTTATAGAGTCTACCTTCAGGTGATGGACACTGGTGTAATCAATTAAACAGGAAGTTCCCTCCCTATATAACCCCTCCCCTACTGGGAGTACCTCAGTTTTTTCATCAGTGTCTAAGGTGTTGGTCACGAGTTAACATGTGCTCTTAGGAGCTCCACTGGAGGGATCCATGCTGGATGTAAAAAGCCTCCATAAATCCGGATCCCTCCAAGGTGCTTCATAGCCAAAGTGGACGGTACCCGGGCCTCGGTACGAAGAACGAGGTTTAGCCTATAATGCCTCTCTGCGGAGGGCTGGATCCTGGGTTCCAGAACTTTGTGCCTTCTAAGGACCAAATGTTTTTTCTGCTGCCAGGGTGCTATATAGGTCCAGGGGTGTGGTGTTCCTGCCATGGACCCCGGTCCCTGAAGGTCTAGGACTATACCCACGGTGAAGGGGGAAGATTGGGCCTCTTGCTTGGCAATACCCTGCAGCGTGGAAAGGTAAGAGAGGGACCTACGGGACTTGGTTCGACAGTAGGTCTTCTGTAGGGGGACTATGGGTCTCGCCTATATTATGTTTTTATGCATGGGCAATGTAAACCACGATGTCTTTTGAGACGGGATGGCTCAGGGCACCCATATACCTCCCCTAGCCGGCATGTAGCCTGGGCCACTATGTCTGTTCAGACAGGATGGCTGTAGTACCCATATATCTCCCCTTGAAGGGGCTGGTACATAAAAAAAAAAAATGCTCTTAATCCTATGCAAAGCATTGTCTTCCATGAGTAGCTGCAAGTCTTATCTGTTTTTCCACTACTATGGGCAGTAAAAGACATGCCTGATGTGTTAGCTGGTCTATTGTGCGTCCCACTTCCTCAGCTTCAGGCTCTACCATGTCGCACGTGCTCACCGGCTCAGTGCAGTCGCAGAGAGGGCTCTTCAAAAAGGCCCAGACGTCAGAGCTCTGTAAAGCTAGGGGGACACAAACGCAAGCACTTTGTGTGAGTTGGATACAGATTCATCTAAGACGCCTACTCCGCATCTAGCTGTGCAGATTAGCAGGCATTGTTGCTGCCAGACTATGTTCAGCTGTTGATGCACCTGGGTTTAGCTCCTCTGCTTTTAGCTTAGGACTTTGGTCTCCCCATTGAATAAGGTCAGGGGTAGGAATATAAAAAGGAATCGCCACCTGAACCTGGTGGCCCCTTATTCTCCCCTGTAGAAGACAGCTCACAGATTGAGCCATCAGACCTGTCAGGCAATCAATGCAGCCTCCCCCAACATTGCAGCCACTCTGCATGTGTTTTGTTTTTTGCATCACATTTGTTGTTCTACAAGAGGTTAACTGCTATGTTCGCAGCATCCTCACAAGAAGCAAAAAAAAAAAAAAAAAAAAAAAAACGCAGGGTGTCCCTTTTCCTGCTTTAATCCTTAAACAAAGGGATTAGAAGAGCTGGGGATGAAGGTTCACTGTCAGAGGACAGGAGACAGGAGCTGCAGCCTAACGAGGAGAAGCTATCAATAGCCCTACAGGTTCTGATTGCACCTGCAGTCTTTTCAGAGATTCATGCTGCATATAATTTCCCTCTGCCTACTCGGCCAAAGCCTCTATCTTCTCAGAGTGTAAAGAGAGGTTTTCCTATAGGTGGCTAGTAAGACCTCCATATGGTCCTCAGCCTGGTGTCTGCTTCAGGCTAACCAAATGCACATCTGAGGGATGCACAGTTGCTGGTACACATTGCTAACGTCTCTTAATTGAGGAAACGCACATCTACAGAGGATAACTTCCTCTTTACCAGTCCGCATGTTGCATAAGATACATGAGTTTGGAATGCATGTGGGATAAAAACAAGTAACAAAGCATGTTTTATTGTGGATCGCATAAGGATACATGTTTCTGTCTGTATGGTGTTGCATGTTTGTTAGAGTTGCATAGAAATGCTTGAGTGCATAAAGATGCTAGTTACCTGATCACTCAAGTCCTGGATTACCCAAGGATATTTGGTCACACAGAGAGACTTGTTTCCACAGAAAGGCCTAAAATCGCATAAAGACGTTTGTATGTATAAAAATGCTGGATCACACACACATGGTTACCTGATCACCCAAATCCTTGATTACCCAAGGATGTTTGGTCACACAGAAGTGGTTTGTTTCCACAGAAATGCCTAAAATCGCCTAAAGTTGCTTGGATGCAAAAAAGATGCTGCATCACACATGGTTACCTGATCATCCGCGTCCTGGATTACCCAAGGATATTTGGTCACACAGAGAGGCTTGTTTCCACAGAAGTGCCTAAGTTCGCATAAAGATGCTTGTATGCATAAAAATGCTGGAATCACACATGATTACTTGATCACCCAAGTCCTTGATTCCCCAAGGATATTTGGTCACACAAAGAGGCTTGTTTCCACAGAAATGCCTAGAATCGCATAAAGAGGCTTGAAGGCATAAAAATGCTGAATCACACATGATTACCCGATCACCCAAGTCCTTGATTACTCGAGGATATTTTGGTCGCACAAAGAGGCTTGTTTCCACAGAAATGCCTAGAATCGCATAAAGAGGCTTGAAGGCATAAAAATGCTGAATCACACATGATTACCCGATCACCCAAGTCCTTGATTACTCGAGGATATTTTGGTCGCACAGAGAGGCTTGTTTCTACAAGAATGCCTAAAGATCGCTTAAAGATGCTTGAATGCAAAAATAAGCTGGATCACACATGGTTGTTGGATCAACAGCGTCCTGGATTACCCAAGGATACTTGATCACATAGAGAGGCTTGTTTCACAGAAATGCCTAAAGTCGCATTAAGATGCTTGAGTGCATAAGGATGCTGGATCGCACAGGGGTGCTTGGTCACACAAGAGTCCTTGGTCACACAAGGGTTCTTGTCCGCACAGTAGTGCATAAAATGCATAAGATGTTGATCGCATGGAAGATGCTGAATCGCATAAGGATGCATGATTACTTTAAAGTTGCACATGGCGGCCTAATTAAGCAATACAGGATTCCTTGTGTTTGCATAGAAATACGTGTCTGCATGGGTTCATGTTGCACATTGTTGCATAACACGTTTATATCGCAAGATGCTTGTTCCAGAGCACACATGCTATATGCATGTTTTGCTTAAAACATATTTATATGAATTCATGCTTCCAGGAACACACGCTGCCATGTACACACACTTCCATTGAGGCATATGGCTTTAACACTTGCCACATACACACATGGGGAGCCAGTTGCATATGTGTTTATTTACTTGGGTCTGCAGAGGTTGTCTGCATTTCGCAGGGGAACAGCACTATCTCCAGTTGGTGGTCTTGCCCCTTTGGGTTAGCCTCCGTGCCTGGGTTGTCAGGGTGCTAGGGCCCGCCTCTAGCAGGTCTGTAGGCCCAGGGTATAGCAGTAATGGCATACCGAAGCAAACTCCTGCTGATGGGTCAGTCAGTAGCATGGCTGGACCTAAGGGTGTCCAGCATGGTCAAGTATCTGGAACTCTAAAGATACATTCTTTCATTTGACAAGAAGCTGGGTATGTTTGGCACAGTCCAAAAAGGAGAGTTTTTTTGGCCTCAGACAAGACCATCGCTATAAGAAAACTGGTCTATGTGGTCACGGCAAGGAACAGTTCCTTACTTTTGGCCTTTTGATTAAGGCACTAGGGAAGATGCTGGCTTCATTCAAGACAGTTCCCTATACTAACTTTTATTCAGGGCTGTTATAAACAGTATTTTGTCGGCCTAGAAAGAGTGGATCTTGACCTAGCATTATCCAAAGAACCCGGTCCCAGAGATATGCTGGAATTCCTCTTGGTGATTCTTAACTAAAAGGGTTTGCCAGGTCAGGAAGAGACCATGGCCCAGGGGAAGTAGTCAAGCTCCAAGGGAGCCTTATCTGTCAGCTAGAGCTACCGATGGAGCATCTGGCTTAGGGGCCTGAACGTTCAGGTGGCAGGTTGGTTCTGTCAGAGTACAATCAGACTATGCCATACTAGTGATTTACTTAATTTACCAAGGAGGAGCTTGTGCCTTGCCTATTGACATTCGTCATTTCATGAAATGCAGAATTGGCAGGCGATTCGCTGGAGCCGTCAACAAGTGTCTCCGGGAGAATGACCTCTACACCCCGACTGTTTTCCTGACCAAATGTCACAGAAATAGTACCCTGTACGTAAGATGTATTGGCGTCCAGGCCCAACAAGAGATTGAACAGCTTGGGGTCAAGGATAAAGGATCCACCCGCATGCGGGGCAGATGTGTTTTTAATCCGAGGGGGGGGACCAGTTGTCACTGGTTGTGTCTCTCCCCCCAGTGCCGCGACTTTTGTGGCTTCTATGCAACATTTAGAGGAGAACGGAAGCTGGCCTGATTACTCCGGCATAACCCTGACGACCTCTCGGTGCAGGAACAGTAAGGGTGGTAGTAGAGGACCCACAGTCCCTTACATCTTGTCCAGGCCTACTTTGCAGGGGGTATTACATTCTGCCTTGCAACAGGTGAATTAATGGTCTGGCTATTATAGACCACATTCTCGAGGATCGGGGCTTTCAGAATCAGCGGCAATTCCCTTGATTCATACAAGAGAGCTGGCCTCCAGGACCAGATATCCTACGGTCTGGAAGGCCCATGTTCCTGGTGTGAAACCAGATGGTGGCATCCGTGGAAGTTTGTCAAAGGTAAAATTCCTGCCTTCCTACATTTGGAAAGGAGACGGAGCTAGCCTTAAGTTATATCAAGGATCCGATCTCGGCCTTGCTTCCAAAGGTCGATTACTTCACACTCTTTGGTCCGGGCTGTTATGCACGTCACCCCTTGTATAAGTCCACCAGTTGGGTCGCCCTTGTGCTCGGAGGATTGGCTCTAGTTTTGTCGGCTTACAGGGTCAGCTCCTTGGGCCGATGCACCATATTTCTCTTCATCCTTTAACAAGGAATTGGTGTTCTTGGTTGTGGTAGCCTCCAAGAGTTTCAGTATTGGCAACTTTCTTGGTATAGAGCCATACTCAATTATTCTTACAAGTAGAGTGATTTTCATCCTCACCCAACCTTATTTACTAGAAGGATCTAGTATTCATTTGAATCTAGATATTCTTACCTTCCCTTTTTTCAAAACCTTTTTTCACGGAAGGAAAGGTTATTGCTTTTCTCTCAATTGAGATGAGAGCAGTTAAATGCCTATCTGAAGGTTTCAGATATAGAAAGCTGACGTTTTTATTGGGCTGCCAGAAGACCCTAGATGGGCAGGCAGTGTTCAGGTCAGCTATTAAAATGGTTACACTCTCTCTCTCGTTGGAGTAAGAAGGGTCTAGGCCTATCTGAAGCGGCTGCTCGGATACGGAAAACTGATGTTGTTGCGCTACCAGGAGGCCCCAGGAAAGGGCAGGCAGCGTCTAAAATCAACTGTTTTTAAGGTTGATTCATCAGGTTATTATTCAGGCTTGTGGTTAGAGTAGGATTCCCCCTGTTTTTTTGTGGGGGTGCTCCCTACCAGGATGGTAAGCGCTTTATGCGCAATGCATTTCCAAGCCTTTATGACGCAGATTTTCAAGGCCGCAACTTGGTCATCTGTGCTTACGTTCACTAACTCCTATCAGGTGAACATAAGACGGCAAGAGGATGCAGCTTTTTGGCGCAGTATGCTGCAGGCAGCATTATAGGTCCTCACGTCTGATGGCGGTCTGCGTTGTTGGTGTCTCCCTCCCCTCAGTAAGCATTGCTTTGGGACATCCCACATGTAATGGCTATGCAGCTCTGTGTCCCGTGATGTACGATAAAGAAAATAGGATTTTTTATAACAGCTTACCTGTAAAATCCTTTTCTTGGAGTACATCACGGGACACAGAGCTCCCACCCCTCTTGTCTGGGGATATTGGGACACTTATTGCTTTGCTACAAAAACTGAGGTACTCCCAGTAGGGGAGGGGTTATATAGGGAGGGAACTTCCTGTTTAATTGATTACACCAGTGTCCATCACCTGAAGGTAGACTCTATAACCCACATGTAATGGCTATGCAGCTCTGTGTCCCGTGATGTACTCCAAGAAAAGGATTTTACAGGTAAGCTGTTATAAAAATCCTATTTTTCCTTGCATTTTCCCATTCGGATCCACACCGACTGCACTTCCAAGTGCAATTTTAGTGCAATTTCAAGTGCAAAGTGGATTTGCCTTTTGTAAAAAAAAAACCTCTGTTTGTTCTTTGCTTGGGACTTTGCAACGATCATCCTGCTTCAGAATCCACCTTTGCGCGGTGGAACAGGAACTTGATTTCTAGAGGTCATCGTTAACCACTTCAATACCAGGCACTTTTTTTTATCATTTTGTTCCCACAAATAGAGCATTCTTTTGGTGGTATTTGATCACTTCTGCGATTTTTATTTTTTGCGCAACAAATAAAAATATACCGAGAATGTAGAAAAAATACTTTGTTTTCTTTCTGTAAATTTTTTTGTAAATACGTTTTCTTCTTCAGTGAAGGGCACTGGTATGCGGCACTGGGCACTCATAGGTGACCCTGGGTACTCATGGGCGACACTTATGGGTGGCACTGGCTACTTATGGGTGGAACAGATGGGTGGCATTGCTGGGCATCACTTGTCTTGACTGATCCATTTGTGGGCACTGGCATATATTGGACATATTTTTTTATGTGGATGGCCATGGGTTACATACCTGGCCATACACATTTTGGGGGCTTCCGTGATGGTCCTGGTGGCTTCCCTGGTGATCCAGTGTGGGCATCTGTGGGTGGGCTGTGCTGATAAACAATCAGCGCAGACCCCCCTGTCAGGAGAGCCGCCGATCGGCTCTCTACTCACGTCTCTGACACATCGTGATCAGCCGTGATTGGATACGGCTGATCACGTGGTAAAGAGGCTCTGCCCCATTGGCACGTGGCGGCTGTTACCCTTCTGGACGTCATATGACCTAAAGTTTGGATAACGCTACCACCTCCCGGCTGTCATTTTGCTTTATGCCGTGCGGTAAGTGGTTAAACAAAGGCTAATTCCTGCACTGTTGCATGCCCACTTCACCAATCCTGTAGAAATATCCTGAGCTTTTAGGTAACGAGCCTCTTGTTGCAAAACTATTTACGACCTGATGCAGCTTTTGGCTGCAAGGTTCTTGCATTGGCACTCTAAACTTTGTTCTTTTGACTCCAGTTTTTTTTTGGGGGGGGGGGGGGCTATTGGCACAATTTCTTGCTTGGGGATGTCCCATAGTGTATGAATAAGTTGCAAGTGTCTGAGGCATTTTGACTTGCCTGTAAATTCTATTTCATGGAGTACAGTACAGGAGACACCCTCCATAAATCTCCTTTTTTACTTTGCTACAACCCAGAGTACAGATGGATTAGGGTAGGGTTATAGTGAAAGGTGCCCCAGAAAAAAAGGAGGGGGGGGTGTTCCCTCATGTTAGCCAATGTCCCATGATGTATGAATAAGTTGCCTGCGTCCTGTGCTTTACTCCAGAATATGGATTACAGGCAAGCCAAAACTCCTTGTTTTCCATTTTCATTTTAGACCTATAAAATGGGCATTCTATGATTGGGTCAATCCAGAAAAGATTTTCACCCCTCTATAAAAAAGCACTGCTGAACTTTATCCAGTAGATGAAATTTAAAAAAAAGTGGGCTGTTCTGGTAGTAGACCCTGCCATCTCTATCTTTAACATCTTACTGTACACAAAGATGTCCATTCAAAGATTCTGCTGACTCTCAAACTTTTGCACACCCAGCTCTGCAATCAACTATTGCAGCAATGTCTATTTGTAAAACTGCAACTAATTGGACAAGGGCAATGAATAACCAAAACAATCCTGTATTGCAGGACTTTACTTTGGCTGTGCAATAACTTCTGGTTTGCTGTTTTGTGCCAAAGCCCCATATCAAGTTGTGACACAAATCTCCAGAATGGCTGTGATTTTTGTTCAAAATCTGTAATTTCTGTTTAAAATCTTGTGGCTCAAAGCCTGGTCAGCTGAAGTTGCCTGTAAAAGACACTTCACACATATGCCCTACAAAGGAGGAGGTCTTTTTTTTTTTTTTTTGGTCTAAAACTTTTTAAAAATGGAAGGAAAGGTAATTATTCCACAGTGTAAAGTTGCAAAATTCTTTCCTCCTGAGAGCTTCCTCCTCCTGACAACGCAAAGCACTTTAGCACTCTACCCAAGCTTCAATTGCAAAATCAAAATTCCACCCTTCCTTTCAGCAAGACTCGGGTCTCAGTGCCCACTAAGTCTTTATCAAAGCCCTCTTCCCAATGAATAGGTGCCCTCGCTTCTAAGAGTAAAGAGACTTTTTCTTCTCTTTGTCAGACTGTGGAGTAGATCAGTAAACACTCAATACACTATAGGAGGTCTAAAATGTCCTGTATGCCATCTCTCCCCCTTGGCTTTGAGAACCACTTTCTTCCTCCTCCTTAGGTGGGGGTGGAGTGCATGTCACCACATCACCTGGTAACCACTGCCTGTGTGAGAGCTTAGTGGTAAGGATTATACTGATATTTTCACTAGCCATGCTGAGTTTGTTCTTAAAGCTATGTGTCCTCTTTCTATGTGAGTATATTATGGTTTCATGTTTGATAACTTTTTAAAACTGAGAGCTCCAGAAGTGTTTGTATTTCTCTTCCGTTCATGGACGGACACAGCAGCCTTTGACTGTAGGGTTATATCCCATTCTTTCCAGGAGAGTTAGGCAGAAATACAGCACTTAAAGTGTTAACCTTTCTTTAGTGCAGCTCCTCCCAGGGGGCATGGTTCCCCGGGTATAACCCACACCCTGCTCTAGCAGCCTCAGTTTTTTTCTGTCTAACGTCAGGAGAGGACAGGCACTCTAGAGTCCTCTCCCCGGAGATTTTTTTAATTTTTATTTTTTTTATTGTTCCTGCATTTTTGAATCCTGAGATTCTTCTATCAACTGCCGACTGGGTGACGGGCTGGGTCTTGACTCTTGTAGTCCCCCCATGTTCGGCCATCGAGCGTGTGCCGGCCCTCAGCTCTGGGTTGTCCACGACAGGCCCCTTTGCTCCAGGGGCGGCCGGGGAACATCTTGTTCTAGGGCACACATATGACCAGTCTTTATGGCTTTGTTACAGTGTGTCTGGCCGACAGCCATGCCGTTTAACGGACGTTGGTTCTGTCTGGGATACCTCCAGCCGGTGGTCGCAGGACGGGTAAGTTGTGGCCCCTTGCTCGGGTAAGGTGGTATGGCTGGAATATTCCCCTGGGCGGTCGACTGAGGGCTTGCCCTGCTTTCCTCTCTCCTCCATTTTCTTGTGGTCCTATGCTGTTGTTTTTTCTCACTCGGCGGCCATCTTGGATTTCGTTTGGCCTTGTGCGGCCGTCTTGGCACTACAAAAAGACCGCAAATCTGCCTGAGGGGACAGACGCAGCGCAGCTGGCTTCTCAGCACACCTCAGGCTTCTCTTAGCTCACAATGCACCGGGTGGGGTGTTGAATTCCTGGGGGCCCCCATACTCTGTTGTAACAGCCAGGAGGTGACCAGTGGGTGTTCTCTGCTTTGCAGTGAGGGTGTCACAGCGGTGGGCATTATGGAGCCTGAACCAGGTACTTCTTCCCCAGCAATGCCTAAGTTAACCCTTGATGCCCCTCCCCCTGCCACATCTGTTGAGGCAATGTCGGCTGCCCTGGAGTCTTTTCTCGCCAGGTTTGAAGCAGCTAGTGCCCAGAAGGGGGGCAAAAGCGCCCCCTCCCTAAGCCTGCTTCTGGGGATGTCTGACGCAGTCGGACCCTGCTATTGCTGCCTCTGGTTCTGTAGTGTCAGAGGCTGCGGGTTTAACCCACGCGGACAGTGAGGATGACTGTGCTTCAGGGTCGGTTGCTGACAATAAATTTGTTGGAGCTCTTATTTCTGCGGTGCGTGATACTCTAAAACTTGAGGATGTGGCGGAGGCGCCAGTCCCTTTTGGGTTCCGCAAACCGCCAGTGTTTCCTTGTGTTCCGTATTTGGACAATATGTTGTACAAGGATTGGGATACGGCGCAAAAGGTTTTTGCCGTTCCAATAAACTTTGCAACTCGTTATCCCTTTGAGGAGGACTTTTTAAAAAAGTGTCTCTCCTCCGTCTGTGGACCCTCCCGTGTCCAGATTAAGCAAGGCCACCACGTTGCCTGTGGAAGGGGCTCCTGCATTTAAGGACCCTGCTGATGGGAGAGTGGAGGCTGTGGCCCGCTCCCTATTCACTGTAGTAGGTTTGGCGGTGAGGCCGGTTCTGGCCGGGACTCTGGTGTCAGACTCTGACTGAAAGGACGAAACTCCTGCTGCAGGAGCTGGAGGAACAGGATGCTTCCGAGACCTGTAAGGACCTGGCTGAACAATTGGTTCAGGGTCTGAAGTTCATCTGTGAGTCGGTCCTGGATACGCTCCCCTTGCTTTCCAGGGCTTCCGCCTATGCGGTGGTATTGCGCCGCCTTGTGTGGCTGAAATGCTGGTCTGCGGACCAGTCCTCTAAAAAGGCCTTAGTGGATTTGCCCTTTAAGGGTGAACGGCTTTTTGGGGCATCCCTGGATGACATTAAGGATGCCACTAGTGGTAAGAGCACACTGCTCCCACAGTCTGGGAAGGGCAAGGAGCCTCGCCGCAAGCAAGGACCCTCCTTTACTACCCCAAAGCATTTTTTTTGTGCGCCCGGCGTGGCGGGAAAAGGTCCGCAAGGTGCTAAGGCCCCCGCTGCGGGGCAGAAGCGCACCTGGTTTAGCAAGCCCAACAAGCCTGTGGACAATCCTGCTTCCGCATGAAGGTCTGCCTCCGCCCGTGTCTTGGGTGGGGGGCCGGCTTTGCGAATTTGCGGCTCGGTGGAGGTCTCTTCTCTCCGACCGTTGGGTCTGCAAAGTGGTTGCCTCGGGGTACAAGATAGATTTCTCTTTTGTCCACCAAACAGATTTTTTCCTTCCAACCTCCAGCTTCCTCCGGTTCGCTAGCAGGCCCTGTCAGGGGCTGTCTGGGATCTACTGGACAGGGGGGGTGATTGTACCAGTTCCCTCGTTGGGACGGTTTCAGGGGTTTTACTCCAATCTGTTCGTGGTCCCCAAGAAAGACGGGGTCCGCCTTATCCTGGACCTCAAGGCCCTCAATTGCTTTGTCAAGGTGCAAAAGTTCTGGATGGAGTCGATTCGTTCGGTGATAGCGGCACTCCATCAGGGGGACTTCCTAGCGTCCTTGGATATCATGGACGCATACCTACATGTTCCTATATGCACAAAGCATCAGAGGGTTCTGCGCTTTGTGATCGGGGAGGATCACTTTCAATTTGTGGCCCTCCCGTTCGGCTTGGCCTCGGCACCGCAGGTTTTCACCAAGGTGCTCGCCCCGATACTAGCCCTGCTGAGACAGCGAGGGATCGCTATCGTGGGATATCTGGACGACCTTCTCCTGCGAGCTTCCTCAGGCTCAGAATTGGAGGAGGACGTGTCTATCACGTGTCAAACTCTCCAAGAGTTCGGCTGGCTTCTGAATATCCAGAAGTCTGTGTTAGTTCCGTCCCAGAGACTGGAATACTTGGGACTAGTCCTGGACTCCGCGGAGGCGAGAGTGTTCCTCCCGACGGATTAACTAAAGACTCTGCAGTGAAGCAGTTGTCGACCCAGAAGTGGTCGTCTCTTCGTTTCTGCATGAGAGTTCTGGGTCTGATGGTGGCCTCTTTCGAGGCGGTCCCGTATGCCCAATTCCACACCAGGGAGCTACAGAAGGAAATTCTGTCACGTTGGGACAAGCTCCCGTCTTCTCTGGATTACCAGATTCAGTTGAGCCATCTGGTCAAGTCTTCCCTGGTGTGGTGGCTGACATCTCCGGTGCTTCGGACCGGGAAGTCTTTTCTGCCGTGCCGCTGGACAGTGGTCACGGCGAATGCCAGCCTCTCCGGCTGGGGGGGGGCGTTTGGGGCACCCAATCAGCCCAGTGGCGCTGGACTCAGGAGGAGTCCCGCTTACCGATCAATATTCTGGAGCTCCGAACAATCAAGCTGTGCCTTGCCAGGTGGTCCCTGGAGCTGCAGGGCCAACCGGTCAGGATCCAGTCCGACAACGCCACGGCCGTGGCGTACGTCAATCAGGGAGGCACAAGGAGCTCAGCTGCAGCGACGGAAGTCGCACACATTCTTCGGTGGGCCGAAAGGTCCGTTCCGGCTCTATCGGCCGTGTACATTCCGGGAGTACAGAATTGGCAAGCCGACTTCCTAAGTCGCACAACTCTGGAAGAAGGGGAGTGGTCTCTCCACCCGGGGGTGTTTCAGGGTCTGTGCCAAAGATGGGGCACTCCAGACGTGGACATCCTAGCAACCCGTCTCAATCGGAAGGTGCCACGGTTCGTGGCCAGGTCAAGGGACCCGTGGGCAGACGCGTTTGGCACCTTGGGGTCGCTATCGCCTGATTTACACCTTCCCTCCTCTGAAGCTTCTTCCTCGCCTGCTGCGCAGAGTGGGAGCAGAAGGGATTCCAACAATCCTGATCGCCCCAGATTGGCCACGCCGCTTCTGGTACGCGGACCTGGTGCGTCTGGTGGCAGACGTCCCCTGGCGTCTACCCCTGAGAGAAGATCTCCTGTCGCAGGTTCCGATCTACCATCCTGCTTTACAGTCGCTGGCTTTAACGGCGTGACTGTTGAGAGCCAGGTACTAAAGGACCGGGGCCTGTCGGGTTCAGTCATGTCTACCATGCTATGTGCACGGAAGTCTACTTCACGTAAGATTTACCATCGTACGTGGAAAGCCTACATCTCTATGTGTGAGGAGATGAAGTGGCACTCTCGTACATACGTGGTGTCCCAGATTCTGCTGTTCATACAGCGGGGAGTGGATCAGGCTCTCGCCTTGAGCACGGTCAAGAGTCAGATTTTTGCTCTGGCTGTTTACTTTCAGCGTCCCTTGGCAGTGCACTCCTTAATATGCACATTTGTGCAGGGGGTCCGGCATGTGGCCCCTCCGGTGCGCCCTCCACTGCCCCCATGGGACTTAAATTTGGTCCTCTCAGTGCTTCAACAAGCTCCCTTTGAGGACAATCGGAAGATCCCTTTGTTGACTGTCACAAAAGGTGTTTTTTTCTGGTAGCAATTACCTCAATCAGACGGGTGTCTGAACTGGCGGCCTTGTCCTGCAAGGCCCCCTACTTGGTCATCCATCAGGATAAGGTGGTACTGCGTCCGCAGCCCTCTTTTCTTCCTAAGGTCGTTTCGGCCTTTCACATTAATGGGGACATTGTTCTTCCATCTTTATGTCCTCAGCCGAAGAACCCGAAGGAGGCCATTTTGCATTCCCTGGATGTGGTTCGGGCCCTTTGAGTATACTTTTTGGCGACGGCTCCGTTTCGGAAGTCGGACTCACTGTGTCGGTGACTGGTCCCAGAAAAGGTCTGGCAGTCTCGTCAGCCACCATTTCTAGGTGGATCCGACAGGTTGTGCCTCAGGCCTATGCCCTGAAGGGGCGGGCGCCTCCTTTTCGGGTCACGGCGCATTCGAACAGGGCGATCGGTGCCTCTTGGGCTTTCCGTCATCAAGCCTCTGTGTTACAGGTGTGTAGGGCAGCGACCTGGTCGTCGGTTCACACTTTCTCAAAGTTTTACAAGGTGGATGTGAGTGCATCTTCTGATGCCTCCTTCGGCCGCAGGGTGTTACAGGCGGCAGTTTAGGGTTGGAGTTCCTCCGTTGAGTAACTCCGATTTTGTTTGGGGTGAAGCTTGGTTTGCTGTGTTGTTTTTCCCACCCCTCAAATTTTTTGACACTGCTTTGGGACGTCCCTACAGTCAAAGGCTGATGTGTCTGTCCATGAACGGAAAAGAAAATAGGATTTTTGTACTCACCGTAAAATCCATTTCTCTGAGTTCATGAACGGACACAGCAACCACCCCTCCTTTGTTTGTACTGCTTGTTACGAACTGAGGCTGCTAGAGCAGGGTGTGGGTTATACCCGGGGAACCACGCTCCCCTGGGAGGAGCTGCACTAAAGAAAGGTTATATTGATACAAAAAAGATTCACTGGCGCTCTATGGGTTAACACTATAGTCCACTATAATATTTAAGACCCTCGTATGGGCTGTAAACGATCCGTGCTGCAGAAATCCAGGTACCTAGAAGCACCACCAAAATACAGTTACAACAAAAAGGAATTCTGCGCTCATAAAGGTTTACCACTCTAATTCCACATAATGTTTGTGAGGAATAACATTCAGTAGATCTGTTTGTTCGGAAGAACCAGTTCTTTATGTAGAAAAGATAAACAAATGTATACAGCACAACGCAAAAAAATGTTCCCAGTGCCTGCATGAAAACACACACAATCTTTCAGGGCTTCAAGGGTTAAAATTTTGCAATTTTGTTTCCAGCTGCATTCATAGAAAACAACCGTGCTGATTGTAATTGGAGTACATTACCCAGGACGTCACTATGGCGTTTGATGTCACTTCCTAGTTAATATCTGGCATCTGGGCTCCTGTACACTGTCCTGTATGTGTCCAAACGTGCTCCAGGCTCAGTGTTTGCAGCTGCTAGGAGCGCAGCACAGAGATGACAGCCATGGAGAGACAATCTTCCTGTTGGAACGTGCTGACAAGCAGGCAGAGAAAAGTTCAGCCGAATGTTAGGCGCCCTCCAGTGGACAAAGTGCAAATTGCATTGAGGAAAAAAATTTTTTTAAGTTGTAAATGGCGATTATAAATGAAAATCTTTTCTTGATATTACTGACTTAGGTCTTCCAAAATAAAAGCGGGGTTTTGAAACAGTCCCAGACTACGCGTTTCGCCCTATCCAGGGCTTTGTCACAGTCATTAGGACTCAAAATTGAAAATGTATTTATATAGACTAAAAAAGGGGAGGATTTTAATGAAGGGGAGGGGAACAGAAAATGATGTATCAAAACCGAGAATTTTAACCCTTGACAAGAACATAACAAAAATCAAATATAAGCATACACACACAATTTACATCAATATTTAAAATTTTAAAAACATTTTAAAAAATTATTATTCTCATATACTTTTAAAATCATGAATGTAAAAAGACAATGCTATTTTTGTCTCTGTGTAAAACAATACACTCTCTCATTATATATGGTACCAACATACCTATATAGGAGCACTCCGTTACTATACTGCCCTCTAGTGGTAGAACATAAAATATATTGCTAAAATATTCAGTAGAATAAACATATGATTAAAAAGTCAGGAAGAAGATAATTTTTTGATTAGATGAGAACATTGACCTCAATTTCCTCATTTAACCCCTTGGGTGCCAAACAATCAAATCTATGTATCCAAAAGACCTCCCTTCTACACAGAAGGGAGAATCTTTCATTGGCGGTCAGGGTTCCTTTTGGAATGTGCTCTATCACAAAGACTTCTAGGTGTTTGAAAGTCCTTGTTATGACAAAGATTAAAATGCCGGGGAACACTATGTTCTGTACATCCCTTTTTAATTAGGCGACGGTGATCCCCGATTCTGGCACGTAGTGCCCTAATAGTTCGGCCTACATAAAAGAGGCCACAGGAACACCGTAAAACATAGACTACAAATTCTGTAGAACAGGTTACGAAATGTTTAATATTTAGTAATTTTCCAGAAGGTAAGTGTATTTTATCTGTGCCATGGGTGATAAATTGGCACGTCAGACACGCCTGTTTTTTGCACTGAAAAATCCCTTTACGGTCATTAAAATAGCTTCTAATATCCAAGGGAGAGCCTGATGGTTTCTTTTGAATTTTGCTCGGTGCTAAAATATTTTTTATGACGTATGTGAAGGTTAGATTAAAAGTGTTAGAATTACAATATAGAACAAAATTAAGGAAAGTCTCCATAGTCCCACTCCAAATTAAAATCACGTCATCAATATAACGCCCAAAGTAAACTATGAATTCTGCGAAGGGATTACTCTGCCAGATGTTTTCATCTTCCCATTGACCCATGGTTAGGTTGGCATATACAGGTGCATAATTAGCTCCCATCGCAGTCCCTTTTAATTGTAAATAAAACTGCTCGCAAAACGTGAAGCAGTTGTGCTTTAAACAAAACTCAACTGACTCCAGTAAAAACTGAGACTGGAGAGAATTGAAGTCTCCACTCTTATTTAAGAGTATTGAACCGCTCTAATTCCAACCTCATGAGGAATAGAGGTATAGAGCGACGCTACATCCAGGGAAGCCCAAAAATATCCTGGTTCCCATCTGTAGTGTTGGAGAGCGTCTATAACTTCTTTGGAGTCTGACTCCAAAGAAGTTATAGACGCTCTCCAACACTACAGATGGGAACCAGGATATTTTTGGGCTTCCCTGGATGTAGCGTCGCTCTATACCTCTATTCCTCATGAGGTTGGAATTAGAGCGGTTCAATACTTCTTAAATAAGAGTGGAGACTTCAATTCTCTCCAGTCTCAGTTTTTACTGGAGTCAGTTGAGTTTTGTTTAAAGCACAACTACTTCACGTTTTGCGAGCAGTTTTATTTACAATTAAAAGGGACTGCGATGGGAGCTAATTATGCACCTGTATATGCCAACCTAACCATGGGTCAATGGGAAGATGAAAACATCTGGCAGAATAATCCCTTCGCAGAATTCATAGTTTACTTTGGGCGTTATATTGATGACGTGATTTTAATTTGGAGTGGGACTATGGAGACTTTCCTTTCTTTTGTTCTATATTGTAATTCTAACACTTTTAATCTAACCTTCACATACGTCATAGATCCCCATGAATTAGTCTTTCTGGACCTAGTGGTAACACACGAACAAGATAAAATAATAACTAAAAATCACAATAAGCCAACTAATGGCAACTCATATCTTCACTACGATAGCTGCCATCATCCTGTCTGGAAGAAGAATATTCCAAAAGGACAATTCAATAGACTGAAAAGGAACTGTACCCAGGATGAGGAATATATTGAACAGAGTATTCTAATGCAAAAGAAATTTGAGGAAAAATGTTATCCTGAGAACTTAGTCAATGAAGCTTTTTCTTCTTTTCTAAAACCACCTGAGGCAACACTGACCAAAAAACATCCAGTCAATGAAAATACCACAAGATTTGTGACTACCTATAATGATTGCTATAAATCAGTGGCTGACATTATTAAGAAACATTTTAAAATATTGCATTTAGATCAAAGATTGGCTCCAATACTTCCTGCCACCCCGCAGGTTACTTTTCGGAGGGCCCGTACAATTAAAAATATTTTAGCACCGAGCAAAATTCAAAAGAAACCATCAGGCTCTCCCTTGGATATTAGAAGCTATTTTAATGACCGTAAAGGGATTTTTCAGTGCAAAAAACGGGCGTGTCTGACGTGCCAATTTATCACCCATGGCACAGATAAAATACACTTACCTTCTGGAAAATTACTAAATATTAAACATTTTGTAACCTGTTCTACAGAATTTGTAGTCTATGTTTTATGGTGTTCCTGTGGCCTCTTTTATGTAGGCCGAACTATTGGGGCACTACGTGCCAGAATCGGGGATCACCGTCGCCTAATTAAAAAGGGATGTACAGAACATAGTGTTCCCCGGCATTTTAATCTTTGTCATAACAAGGACTTCAAACACCTAGAAGTCTTTGTGATAGAGCACATTCCAAAAGGAACCCTGACCGCTAATGAAAGATTCTCCCTTCTGTGTAGAAGGGAGGTCTTTTGGATACATAGATTTGATTGTTTGGCACCCAAGGGGTTAAATGAGGAAATTGAGGTCAATGTTCTCATCTAATCAAAAAATTATCTTCTTCCTGACTTTTTAATCATATGTTTATTCTACTGAATATTTTAGCAATATATTTTATGTTCTACCACTAGAGGGCAGTATAGTAACGGAGTGCTCCTATATAGGTATGTTGGTACCATATATAATGAGAGAGTGTATTATTTTACACAGAGACAAAAATAGCATTGTCTTTTTACATTCATGATTTTAAAAGTATATGAGAATAATAATTTTTTAAAATGTTTTTAAAATTTTAAATATTGATGTAAATTGTGTGTGTATGCTTATATTTGATTTTTGTTGTTATGTTCTTGTCAAGGGTTAAAATTCTCGGTTTTGATACATCATTTCCTGTTCCCCTCCCCTTCATTAAAATCCTCCCCTTTTTTAGTCTATATAAATACATTTTCAATTTTGAGTCCTAATGACTGTGACAAAGCCCTGGATAGGGCGAAACGCGTAGTCTGGGACTGTTTCAAAACCCCTCTTTTATTTTGGAAGACCTAAGTCAGTAATATCAAGAAAAGATTTTCATTTATAATCGCCATTTACAACTTAAAACATTTTTTTTCCTCAATGCAATTTGCACTTTGTCCACTGGAGGGCGCCTAACATTCGGCTGAACTTTTTCTCTGCCTGCTTGTCAGCACGTTCCAACAGGAAGATTGTCTCTCAATGGCTGTCATCTCTGTGCTGCGCTCCTAGCAGCTGCAAACACTGAGGCTGGAGCACGTTTGGACACATACAGGACAGTGTACAGGAGCCCAGATGCCAGATATTAACTAGGAAGTGACATCAAACGCCATAGTGACGTCCTGGGTAATGTACTCCAATTACAATCAGCACGGTTGTTTTCTATGAATGCAGCTGGAAACAAAATTGCAAAATTTTAACCCTTGAAGCCCTGAAAGATTGTGTGTGTTTTCATGCAGGCACTGGGAACATTTTTTTGCGTTGTGCTGTATACATTTGTTTATCTTTTCTACATAAAGAACTGGTTCTTCCGAACAAACAGATCTACTGAATGTTATTCCTCACAAACATTATGTGGAATTAGAGTGGTAAACCTTTGAGCGCAGAATTCCTTTTTGTTGTAACTAAAGAAAGGTTGTTAACACTTTAAGTGCTGTATTTCTGCCTAACTCTCCTGGAAGGAAGCTGATATAACCCTACAGTCAAAGGCTGCTGTGTCCGTCCATGAACTCAGGGAAATGGATTTTACGGTAAGTACAAAAATCCTATTTTTGCCTCTGCTGAGGAGGAAGAAAGTGGCTTCTTAACCACTTCCCGACCGCCCACTGTATATGTACGTCCTGTTTTTAAAGATGGATATCTCGGTAACGGCAGCAGCTGCTGCCACAACCGAGGTATCCATCTTTTCAGTGGGCGGCCACGTAAACGATAACGGCGGTCTCCGCGGCGGATTCGCCGTGAGATCGCCGTTATCGGTGGCGGGAGAGGGACTCCCGCTGCTCTTCCGCTTACCGGAGCCGTCGGTAGCGGCAGAGGAGATCGGATGCTGCTGGCTAGTGTGTGAGGACTCGAGTGAGGGCAAGATGGCCCCCACCCGTCCTCATAGCTTTGCTGGGCTGAGGTGACGTCAAAACGTCAGTCCCGCCCAGCCTCTTAAAGAGACAATTTTTTTGTTGTCATTTTTTTAAATGACAATTATTTTTTTTAATTGCATTTAAGTCTAAATATGAGATCTGAGGTCTTTTTGACCCCAGATCTCATATTTAAGAGGACCTGTCATGCTTTTTTTCTATTGCAAGGGATGTTTACATTCCTTGTAATAGGAATAAAAGTGATAATTTTTTTTTTATTTCAGTGTAAAAAAATATAAAATCAATAATAATAAAAAAAAAAAAAATTTAAAGTGCCCCGTCCCGACGAGCTCGCGCACAGAAGCGAACGCATACGCGAGTAGCGCCCGCATATGAAAACGGTGTTCAAACCACACAAGTGAGGTATCGCCGCGATCGTTAGAGCGAAAGCAATAATTCTGGCCCTAGACCTACTCTGTAACTCAAAAAATGCAACCTATAGAATTTTTTAAACGTCGCCTATCGAGATTTTTATGGGTAAAAGTTTGACGCCATGCCACGAGCGGGCGCAATTTTTAAGTGTGACATGTTGGGTATCATTTTACTTGGCGTAACATTATCTTTCACAATATATAAAGAAATTGGGCAAAATTTATTGTCTTATTTTTTAATTAAAAAAAGTGAATTTTTTCAAAAATCATTGCAATGACCGCCATTTTATTCTCTAGGGTGTTAGAAAAAAAATATATATAATTTTAGGGGGTTTTAAGTAATTTTCTAGCAAAAAAAACTGTTTTAGTCTTGTAAACGCCGAATCTGAAAAACACCTTCTGTCCTTAAGTGGTTAAAGCCAAGAAGGGAGCAATCTTTTGACCTTGGTGGCGAGTCCCTGGAATAAATTGGAATAAATTGAAAAATAGACATACATCTGGTGTTTTTAGACCTTTGATAGTGTGGAGATCTATGAAGAGGGTGAACCTGTTTAAGCTAAGGCTCAAGGATACCCTTCTCATTCATTGCATGGGGAAATCCCACAGGCTCTTAATACTCTGCCTGTGTCCTGTACAGTTAATCCAAGAGGAAGTTGACTGACTGTAAATTCCATTTCTTGGAGTAATGGATTCAGGCCACCTTCCCTTCTGTTTCTTGGTTACTTGCTACAAAACTGAGCACTGAGTGTGCAGGGTAATAAGGAAGGAACTCGGGGGGATGGGAGAAGAGAGAGAGAGGTTGTCCTCAAATGCTTTTTTAGTGTACCAGTACCAATACTCAGCCTGTCCCCTGTATTGTACTCCAAGATATGAAATTTACAGGTATCTTAAAGCGGGGGTTCACCCTTAGAGGGCACTTTTTCCCCTTAGATTCCTGCTCGTTTTCTCTAGGGGAATGGGCTATTTGTTTTAAAATATGTGCAGTACTTACCCGTTTACGAGATGCATCCTCTCCGTCGCTTCCGGGTATGGGCTGCGGGAATGGGCGTTCCTTCTTGATTGACAGTCTTCCGAGAGGCTTCCGACGGTCGCATCCATCGCGTCACGATTTTCCGAAAGAAGCCGAACGTCGGTGCGCAGGCGCAGTACAGAGCCGCACCGACGTTCGGCTTCTTTCGGCTACGAGTGACGCGATGGATGCGACCGTCGGAAGCCTCTCGGAAGACTGTCAATCAAGAAGGAACGCCTGCTCCCGAAGACCCATACCCGGAAGCGACGGAAGAAGATGCAGCTCGAAAACGGGTAAGTACTGCTCATATTTTGATACAAATTCCCCTAGACCGAACGAGCAGGAATCTTAAGGGGAGAAAAAAAAAAATGTAATAAATGGGTGAACTCCCGCTTTAAGTACCGGTACATGTCACAATTCTTTTTTTTTTTTTGCAACAATCACATGTATCATTTTATTTATTTTAAATGCCCTTGGCTTTTGTATTTTCTCCTTGCAGCCGTCTTTGTGGGAGTCCTTGTCCTGCTGTCTGGCCAGATGTTATCAAATTACCATATTTCAACACCATGAAACCGAAGAAGCAGTATAGAAGGCGATTGCGGGAAGAATTCTCCTAGTAAGTCTTTGTGTTGGTAATATGCTTTTAGCTTGAATGCATGTAAAGACTCGATCACTGTATTTCTAGGAGCCCGACGCTGACGCTCTAGGTCCAAGCATCTTTAACAGTCGGTGCAGCTGCGGTGCTTTCCCCTCCCCACCCTCCTGCCCTATCACAGAAGCATTTGTATTATGTCAACTCATTCACAAAATACAGAGGCTAATCTAAATGGACAGCAGAGGGGAGGGACAGGCATAGCATAGTGAGTACACCCCTCACATTTTTGAAAATATTTGATATCTTTTCATGTGACAACACTGAAGAAATTTCGCTTTGCTACAATGTAAAGTAGTGAGTGTACAGCTTGTATTACAGTGTCAATTTGCTGTCCCCCCCAAAATAACTCCACACAGTCATTAATGTCTTAACTGCTGGCAACAAAAGTGAGTACACCCCTACGTGAAAATTTCCAACTTGGGCCTAATTGGCCAACTTCCCTCCACAGTGTCATGTGACTAGTTAATTTAATAAGGTCTCAGGTGTGAATGAGGAGCCGGTGTGTTAAATTTGGTGTTATCGCTCTCACTCTCTTATACTGGTGACTGGAAGTTCTACATGGAACCTCATGGCAAACAACTCTGAGGATCTGAAAAAAAAATGTTTTGCTCTACATCAGGGGTGGGCAACCTGTGGCCCTCCAGTTTTTGCAGAACTACAAGGCCTATCATGCCTCTGGGAGTAATTGTAACTGCCAGCCTTGCAATGCCTCGTGGGAAATGTAGTTCCACAACAGCTGGAGGGCCCCTGGTTGCCTACCCCCTACATAAAGATGGCCTAGGCTATAAGAAGATTGCCAAGACCCTGAAACTGAGCTGCAGCATGGTGGCCAAGACCATACAGCAGTTTAACAGGACAGGCTCCACTCAGAACAGATCTCGCCATGGTCGACCAAAGAAGTTGAGTGCACATGCTTAGCGTGATATCCAGAGGTTGTCTTTGGGAAATAGATGTATGAGCGCTGCCAGCATTGCGGCAGAGGTTGAAGGGGTGGGGTCAGTCGGTCAGTGCTCAGACCATATGCCGCACACAAATTGGTCTGAATGGCTGTCATCCCAGAAGGAAGCCTCTTCTAAATATGATGCACAAGGAAGCCCACAAACAGGTTGAAGACTAGACTAAGGACATGGACTACTGGAACCATGTCCTGTAGTCTGATGAGAGCAAGATAAACTTATTTGGTTCAGATGGTGTCAAGTGTGTATGGCGAAAACCAGGTTAGGAGTACAAAGTCAAAGTGTGTCTTGCCTACAGTCCAGCATGGTGGTGGGACTGTCATGGTCTTGGGCTGCATGAGTGCTCCCAGCACTGGGGATCTACAGTTCATTGAGGGAACCATGACTGCCAACATGTACTGTGACATACTGAGGCAGAGCATGGTCCCCTCTTTGGAGACTGGGCCGCAGGGCAGTATTCCAACAACCCCAAACACACCTCCAAGACAACCACTGCCTTGCTAAAGAAGCGGAGGGTAAAGGTGGTGGACTGGTTAAGCATGTTTCCAGACCTAAACCCTATTGAGTATCTGTGGGGTATCCTCAAACAAAGTGAAGGAGCACAAGGTCTCTAACATCCACCAGCTCTGTGATGTCATCATGAAGGAGTGGAAGAGGACTCCAGTGGCAACCTTTGAAATTCTGGTGAACTCCATGCCCAAGAGGAATAAGGTAGTCCTCGAAAAATATGGTGGCCACACAAAATATTGACACTTTGGGCATTTTCATTTAGGGGTGTACTCACTTTTGTTGCCAACGGTTTAGACATTAATGGCTGTGTAAGTTATTTTGAGGGGACGTCAAATTTACACATATACAAGCTGTACACATACTACTTTACGTTGTACTGTCATTTCTTTAGTGTTGTCACATGAAAAGGTTTAATAAAATATTTACAAAACCGTGAGGGGTGTACTAACTTTTGGGAGATACTGTAAACTCGGGAGATGTCATGCACCTCCATAGACTTGATAAAGAACTCAAGCTTTTCCTCCCCAAAATAACATATGCATTGTGCATGTATTGAATCACAACCCAATGTCAGTTTGTTTAACTTGCCACCTTCAGTTGTATATACCGTATTTTTCGCCGTATAAGACGCACCGGAATATAAGACGCACCCAATTTTAAATGAGGAAAATCTAGAAAAAAAAAAGATTCTGAACCAAATACTGTAGTAAAATATTTTACATCAACTGTATAAAGTTAACAGCAGTTTAAGAACAATTTTATATCAACCATGTAACATATTAAGAACTATCTTTACTCTCATTAACAGTCAGTAAAGTCAGTAAACAGTGAAAGTAACAAAAATAAGGCTGTAATGTTTTTATTCGAACCCCAACAATTCCTCCTCTTCGCTGCTATCAGAAATGAGGAAGGACAGATCCACGCAGTCATTGTCATCACTTTCTTCCTCACTGGTGTCAAATAAGACGTTGTCTTCTGTTCCATCCAAGGCATTACTAATGCCACACTTCTTGAAGGATTTTACAACAATGTCCTCCTTCACGGAGTCCCATGACCTTTTAACCCATTCACACTGTGTGATAGTGGGCCTCTTCATCCGCCCAGTAGGCGTCAGATCATGGTTCCCAGCTGCCATCCAGGTGTTCCACTCCTCTCGCATCAGAACTTTGAACGGTTTGTTAATAGAAACGTCCAGAGGTTGCAGCTGGCTGGTAAGACCACCAGGAATCACCGCTATTTGGGTCTTAACTTAAAGTTCTTTTTAGTAGTTTCCGTAATGTGTGCTCTGAACTGGTCAAGCACCAACAAGGAAGATTTCTTCAGAAGCCCGCCAGGACGTTTGGACCACACTTTGCCAATCCACAGCCTCATGCCATTTTCGTTCATCCACCCTTTATCATGAATGTGCACGACGACTCCCCGTGGAATTGTTTCTTTTGGGAATGTTTTCCTTTTAAAGATCAACATCGGAGGCAGTTTGGTACCATCTGCACAGCAGGACAACACAACCGTGTAGTGGGTTTTCTCATGCCCTGAGGTTTTTACGGTTATGGTTTTGGCTCCTTTGTTATCTACGGTTCTGTTAGATGGCACATCGAACGTTAGCGGGACTTCATCCATGTTCCCAATCTGGCTAATTTCAAAGTTATTCTTCTTCCTCGCATCAATAACAAACTTGTGAAAAGACAGAATCTAAGATTCGTACTCCTTTGGCATTTTTTGTGCAATTCTGGTTTTGGTGCGCATAGAAAGGCCAGATCTCTTCATGAATCTATAGCACCATGATGGTGATCCGGTAAAATCCTGGATGCCTTTCTCCACAGCAATGCGTTTGGCCTCATAGATTATCATTTTTGTTGAGACAGAAAGTCCATTTTGCCGGTGACGTGTGATCCACTCCTTCACTTCTACCTCTAACTCTGGCCACTTTGCAGTTGGTCCACGTAAGGTGTGCTTGCTTTTATCCAACTTTTGGAGCTGATCCTCCTGTTTCCTCCACTCCCTTATTTTCTCAGTTGCAGGTGGCCCGAAGTGTCTCTCCGCTGCTCTGTTTCCATGCTCCTTAGCAAATTTGATTACTTCCAGCTTGAAAGCAACTTTATATGCCAGTCTCTTCTGCTTAGACATCTTGAAAAGGAGGTAACGGTAATTTTCTGCAAGAAATGCAGAAATGAAAGAACTGTCAATATTATCAATATATTCTTCATTTCCCCTCCCCCCTTTTTTTTTATCTGGTGCTCTCTTATCCAGCCATATTTCATCTGGTGCTCTTGTGGAGCCATTCTTCTGCCCATCAATCATGGGCATCCAATAGAGTAGTAGGCGACGTGGGGGCGGAGGTAGGGAGGGTGGTGTCTTCCCCCTGGCATTCAGTGGGCAGAGCTTTGGCGGATCAATTCTTCTGCCCATCAATCATGGGCATCAAATCAAGTAGGTGCGGGGCGGAGCAGAGCACAGCACACAGTTAACATTGGCCGGAGGAGGCGGAACGTATGGAGCAGGAGGGGCAGACGTGCGGACATTTCAGGGCAGCATATGGTAGATTGTTACAGTCAGGTGCCGCTGATAGAAATCATGGGGCCCCGTACAGCCTACCTGGCGGGGCCCCTTTTGCAGCCCCACCCTCAACTCTGCCCCTGGTCCGTCATCGAGGGCGGTAGAAGACATCGAGGGACGTGGATGGCTGACTCCAGTAAAGGTACCGTAAGTGCCGGGCGGGGGGGGGGGGGGGGGGCAATTTACAGGGCACAGCGGTGACAATTAAAGGGCACAGTGGTAACAATTAAAGGGTAGTGGCTGTGTTTGATGTCATGGCACAGTGGCTGCGTTTGATGGCATGGCACAGTGGTGACAATTGATGGCACAGTGGCTGCGTTTGATGGCATGGCACAGTGGCTGCGTTTGATGGCATGGCACAGTGGCTGCGTTTGATGGCATGGCACAGTGGCTGCGTTTGATGGCATGGCACAGTGGCTGCGTTTGATGGCATGGCACAGTGGCTGCGTTTGATGGCATGGCACAGTGGCTGCGTTTGATGGCATGGCACAGTGGCTGCGTTTGATGGCATGGCACAGTGGCTGCGTTTGATGGCATGGCACAGTGGCTGCGTTTGATGGCATGGCACAGTGGCTGCGTTTGATGGCATGGCACAGTGACTGCGTTTGATGGCATGGCACAGTGGCTGCGTTTGATGGCATGGCACAGTGGCTGCGTTTGATGGCATGGCACAGTGGCTGCGTTTGATGGCATGGCACAGTGGCTGCGTTTAATGGCATGGCACAGTGGTGCGAATTGATGGCACAGTGGCTGCGTTTGATGGCATGGCACAGTGGCTGCGTTTAATGGCACAGTGGTGTGAATTGATGGCACAGTGGCTGCGTTTGATGGCATGGCACAGTGGTGACAATTGATGGCACAGTGGCTGCGTTTGATGGCATGGCACAGTGGCTGTGTTTGATGGCATGGCACGTGGCTGCGTTTAATGGCATGGCACAGTGGTGCAAATTGGTGGCACAGTGGCTGCGTTTGATGGTATGGCACAGTGGTGACAATTAATGGCACAGTGGCTGTGTTTGATGGCATGGCACAGTGGCTGCGTTTAATGGCATGGCACAGTAGTGCGAATTGATGGCACAGTGGTTGCGTTTGATGGCATGGCACAGTGGCTGCGTTTAATGGCATGGCACAGTGGTGCGAATTGATGGCACAGTGGCTGCGTTTGATGGCATGGCACAGTGGTGACAATTGATGGCACAGTGGCTGCGTTTGATGGCATGGTACAGTGGTGACAATTGATGGCACAGTGGCTGCATTTGATGGGCACACAGTGAGGCTGCAATTTTTTTTTTTCGTTTGTGCCCCCCCAAAAATTTTGAGCACCAGCCGCCACTGCCTGCCTACCTCCAATCCGATCCGCTAAACAAAACGGAAAGGGATCCGTTCCCCTCCATCTAGCGGATTGGAGGGCAGTCAGGTGTAAATGGACAGATAGTTTTTTTACACCAACCTGTCATCAGCCCACTCCACTCAGCAAAATGCAACACAGGGAGTTTAAAATCATCAGCATTATAACACACAGGCACATCATGGCTGGCACTGTTACAGTGTGTTAATGACATGGCTGTCGGGTGCTGACCTTGTTAACTTATGACCAATTAGCTACAAAATCAAAACCCAACAGCCATGTCAAGTAAGAACCTACTATCTGCTTGTGTGATATATCGTATAAGGTATGTACAGTGCACTTTGTATTTAATTATATTGACCCACACCTGACAAATTCTTCCTCCTCTGCCTCAGAATCCTGTCAGCTGCCTGCCGCCGTCTGCCTCACACTCTCTTAGACACAGATCACTCCGCCAGGGAAGGAGAATTAGCAACTGCATCGGTTCGGGCGCAGGATGCAGTGCGCATGCGCCCGAAACTGAGAAAAAAGTCCCTGCACTCCCACATCAGAGAGAAGAGGCCAGGGAAGATTATAGCAGTAACACACCCCCTCCTAAACTAGTAGGAGCCGCTGATGGGGGGTGTATTTCAGAAAGCAGTTTTTTTTTTTTTTCTTCTTCTTCTTTGCTGCCTTTGAGACTGTCCACTGCCCAGCAAGGATTGCGTCTGACGGGGAGACATGAGGAGGCACAGCACAGCCCGCACTGATAGAGATAAAAGGTACCGTAAGCTCAGCTCAGCCGGGGCAGCACGTGGTTAGACTGTCGGGAGGGGGGGACAAGGCGCGCTATAGGAGGGAGAGGGAAGTCCAAACACACACAGCCTGGCCGTGCAGGGGGGGGGGTCAGAGACGTCTCCATAGCCCGCAGTACATGCCAGGCAGTTTTAATGCAGGCAAAATGTGTATTCGTTGTATAAGACGCACCAACTTTCCCCCTCCAGTTTTGGGGAAGAAAAAGTGCGTCTTATACGGCGAAAAATACGGTAGTACGTTTTTGTGTTGCTGCTCCTCCTGGCTGTTTTTTATAGTTCTCTGACTTCCTGTTTCCTTTCTTTTTTACAGTCCTGATACTATATCTCCCATGATCCTTTGAGCCTCTGTAGTTTCAGGGCGGGTTATGAAAGTTACTTTTACCAGTTCTGGGAGTTGATGGGTTACTGTGGGTGTTTTCTAGCCCTTCATGTGGGTGGTGAAAGGTGTAAAGGTAGCATACCTCCTTATGTGTGGTCGTCTGTTTTGCAGCATGCCGCAGAATAATGGCTGACTACAGAGGAAGAGCTATGGGAAGTTATTATGAAGGTGTTTCCTTCATATGTAAATCACTTCACAGAGAGCAGGGAGGGACCTGTGGAATGGAAATCTCCCTGTTCACACTGATCTGCATATTTAACTGGGCAGGATTTCATTCTAATTGTGATCCATTTAATCCTGCCCAGCAGCAACACAGATAACTTTCAGAACAGGATGTGTATGAAGGGACTTACTATTTTAATAATGCTGAGATCTGTGAGGCGGGACTTGGGAGGTTTGGACTATTCCTGTAGGTGTGGCTAGGCAGGATTGAATAATATATGTAGGATGTATTACAATCCCACACGCCATCAGGGCTCTGAAGGAGGTTACATCATTTGCATAGTTTGATGGCTTCTATAGGGGAGTGTTACAGACTCTAGCTGCTGCAGGAGGGGCTGCGGAATGGACAGTCTATCAGCAGGATATACAGAGTGTATCACATGACAGCCAGAAAATCGCGGGGAATCTGCAGACAACAGAGCAACATGGTACAGTGGTATGATCTATACTGGGATTTATCATTCAATTCTAGTAAAAGGAAAGTTGGAGTTCAGCTTTAAGTCATGGTGTGCCTGCACTTTTTACAAAATGTCTGAATTTCTGGAATTCAACTTAAAATTTCTGAAATCTGGAGCGTGTCTGAAACTTTGATCAAAACAGTGTCTGGTCAAGGACTAGCTATCAGAATTGCCTTTAGGCTCTCTACAGCTGATCTTTATACAATTGCTGACTCGCCATGCCTCGTTTTTCTCTGGCTCTGTCAGAGCTTGCCTCCCTGATGACTGTTGTGGTCAGTATTCAAGGACCATCATAGAACGCAAAGAAAACACAGCTCTACAGAGGAAATTAAACCAGGGCTTGACAAATTTGCTTGGAATCTAGGAGCCAGCTAAAAAATGTTAATAGCCAGGAACGCACCCCGTCCCGCCGAGCTCGCGTGCAGAAGCGCCTGCATATGAAAGCGGTGTTAAAACCACACATATGAGGTATCGCCGCGATTGGTAGAGCGAGAGCAATAATTCTAGCCCTAGACCACCTCTGTAACTCAAAACATGCAACCTGTAGAATTTTTTAAACGTTGCCTATGGAGATTTAAAAGGGTAAAAGTTTGTTGCCATTCCACGAGCGGACACAATTTGGAAGTGTGACACGTTGAGTATCAATTTACTCGGTGTAACATTATCGTTCACAATATAAAAAAAATGGGCTAACTTTACTGGTGTCTTATTTTTTAATTAAAAAAAAGTGTATTTTCTCTTTCGTTCATGGACGGACACAGCACTCTCTTGACAAAGTGGGTATTCAGTTTTCAACTAGGAGAGGACTAGGCAGAAACAAGTTAATGTTTAAACACATCAAACAAAACTATACAGCACCGCCCTGGTCCCTCTAGGTACAACCCCTCTCCCTGCACCATGCAGCTCAGTTTTTTTCTGCCTAGTATAGGGGAAGGACATGGCTCTCTTCGGGCCCATGGCTCTTGGAATTTTATTTTTTATTTTTTTTATTTAACTTTTTTGCTCCTGTTATCTGCTAGCAGCTGCCGACTGGGTGACTGGCTGGATCCCAGATCCTTGGAGTCTCCCTAGCTTCGGTCAGCGAGCATGTGCCGACAGTAGCTACGCGATGGGTTGTCCACGACATGCCCCGACGTTCCAGGGGTGGCCAGTGAGCTTCGCGCTCCGGGGTACCCATATGCCGGGCTCCATGCCTGATTTACAGTGTGCCGGGCCGACAGCCGTCGCCATGTGCAAGATGACCTGTCAGGAATGCTTCTAGCGAGTCCACGCTGGACAGGTAAGTAGCTGTTTTTTCCTCTGCTTAGGTGGGGGGAATTGGCTGGACATTCCTGGGGAGGCTGTTTGGGGGATTGTACACCTCATTGCTCTTCTCCTTCCCTCCCTCCTCCCTGCACTGGGTTAGCTGCTGCGTGGATAGGGGGCGTCATCCGGCACAGGGGCTCCGCTGTCCATCTGGGGGGGTTGTTCGGCTGTTCCTAGTTTGGGGGCGGGGGGTCCCTGGGGGTCCCCGAGTGCTTGCGTCCTACTGTACCATTGTTTCTTACCTGCCTCTCTGTTTTCACGCGGCCGGTAGCTATTTTGGCCTCGTAGTGTCACTGGGTGGCCATTTTCAAGAAAATGGGCGCACACCTTTTTTCGTCGGTCTGCCGCTCAGCGGCTATTTTGGCAGAGTTTTGGTCTCTTGTGGCTGCTTTTTGGAGCGGACGGCTGGCACGCATCATAGAGGGCAGTGTGTTCTCTCACTGCGGACGCTGGGTGACTTCTCAGGCGGGAGGCAGACGACAACTGTGCTGGGTGGTGAGTCCTCTTGGGGATCCCTCATTCTCTGCAGCAGTTAGGAGGGGGGACAGTGTGCTTGGCCTTGGTCCTGTGTCACACGTGTGGTTCAGTATGGTGTCAGAAGCCGGCGCCGCCCCCCCAGAAACACCTGAATTAGCGACTGGGACCCCAGCTACTGATGTGTCAGTGGATGCTATGTCGGCAGTCCTGGAGGCCTTTGTTGCCAGGGTGGAAGCGGTGCGTGGGGCCTCGGTAGGGGGGGTAAAAAGCACCCCCCTACAACTTATGGGGGCAATTCTGATGCTGAGTTTGGCCCGGCATTTGCTCATGGCCATTATTCTGATGCGTCAGAAGCCACGGACCGCGGCCATTCGGATAGGATAGTGAGGAGGACTCTGGATCAGCACGGGAGAAGGCTCTGGTCAGTGAACTGATCACCGCAGTGTGGGATATATTGAAGATATAGGATTCTGCGTAAGCAGCGGAGGCATCGGTCCCATTTGGGTTCCGTAAGCGGTCCCGCACAGCTAAAGTGTTTCCTTGTGTTTCTTATCTTGATGAGCTTTTGTACAAGGATTGGGAAAAGCCACAGAAGGTTTTTGCTGCCCCAAAAAATTTGGCGGTACGGTATCCTTTTCAGGAGTTTCTTGAAGAAATGGACCTCTCCTCTGGTAGTGGACCCTCCTGTGTCCAGACTCAACAAGTTGACCACAATTCCGGTGGAAGGGGCTCCTGCTTTCAAGGACCCTGCTGAAAAGGCTGAGGCGATCACTCGTTATCTATTAACAGGGGTGGGCTCGTCTGTGCTCCCAGCGATGGCTGGGGCCCTAGTATCTCAGACGCTGACGGAATTGGCAAAGCTACTGTTCCAGGGGCTTAAAGTTTGTCTGGCACCTCCGGATGAGGTGGCTTTGGCCGACCAATTAGTGCAGGGCCTTAAGTTTGTCTGCGAGTCAGATCTGGATACTATTCCCTTGCTGTCCAGGGCCTCGGTCTATGCGGTGTGTTGCATCGCCTGATCTGGCTTAAGTGTTGGTCGGCGGACCAAGCTTCTAAGAAGGCCCTAATGGACTTGCCCTTTAAGGGCAACATGCTGTTTGGTGCTTCTCTTGATGATATCAATGATGCTACGGGAGGCAAGAGCACCCTGCTCCTGCAATCCAAGAAGAGTCAGGAGCTACTCCGCAGGCAAGGCCCCTCTTTCACTGCGAACATGTGTTTTTTTTCGTCCACCCAGTGCTGCGGGTAAACGGTCCCAGGCTGACAAAGCGCCTGCGGAGGGTCAGAAGCAATATTTCGCAAACCCACATGCCTGCGGCGAAAACCAGTCCGCATGAAGGTTTGCCCCTGCCCATCTCTCGGGTGGGGGGACATGTTCGTGACTCGGTGGTCGTCTGTGATCTCCAACCGATGGGTTTGCAAAGTGTTTTTTTCAGGGTACAAGATAGTTTCTTGCTCATCCTCCAAGCAGATTTTTCCCTCCAGCTGCAGCCGAAACGTCTGGCAGCCCTGTTCGGGGCAGTTCAGGATCTGCTGGCTCGTGGAGTGATTGTTCCGGTTCCTTCGCAGGAACGGTTACAGGGGTTCTACTTGAACCTCTTGTGCCGAAGGAGGACGGAGTCTGTCCGATCCTGGACCGCAAAGCTCTCAATTGGTTTGTGAGGGTGCAAAGGTTCAAGATGGATTCGGTTCGCTCTCTTGCGGCTCTCCATCCGTGAGACTTTCTGGCATACTTGCATGTTCCCATTTACTTCGGTCATCAGAGATTCCTGCGATTTGCAGTCGGGGAGGATCACTATCGGTTTGTGGCTCTCCCCTTCGGCTTGGTGTCGGCACCAAGGGTGTTTACCAAGGTGCTGGCCCCGATTCTGGCTCTGCTAAGACAGCGTGGCATCGCTTTCGTGGGCTACTTGGACGACCTTCTTCTGAGGGCCTCTTCAAGCTCAGAATTAGAGGAGGGCGTGTCTATAGCCTGTCTGACCCTCCGAGAATTTGGTTGGGTGCTAAACACCCAGAAATCAGTCCTAGTCCCGTCTCAACGCCTGGAGTACCTGGGGCTGATTCTCCTCAGTGGCGAGGGTGGAAAATCTGCAGTCTCTTCGGACGACGTGCAGCGGTTGACATCCCAAAGCTGGTCATTTTTTGCATGTGGGTCCTGGGTCTCATGGTAGCCTCCTTTTGAGGCTGTGCCATATGCTCAATCTCACACTCGATGGGACAAGAGTTTTTTGTCCCTGGATCATCAAATCTGAGTGAGCCCCCGGGTCAGGTCCTCACTGGTGTGGTGGCTGACATCACCGGCTCTTCTGTCTGGGAAGTCGTTCCTCCCCTGACGCTGGACGGTAATCACGACGGACGCCAGTCTTACCGTCTGAGGGGTCCAGTCGGCCCAGGGTTGCTGGACTCCGGAGGAATCACGCTTGCCGCTCAATGTTCTGGAACTCCGGGCGATCAAGCTCTGCCTCCTCGCGTGGTCTCGGACTGCAGGGGCGACCGGTCAGGATACAGTAGAACAATGCCACAGCGGTGGCGTATGTCAATCGTCAAGGAGGAATAAGAAGCGCGGCGGCAGCTTCAGAGGTCGCTCACATCCTGAGGGTCAGCTGTATATATTCCGGGTGTGGAACACTGGCAGGCAGACTACCTAAGTCAAAGATTTTTTTTTTCCAAAACTTGGAATAAGACACTGCGCTGAAACAAAAGAAACCTAAATGCTGCCAGTACCAAAAAATTGTAGATACAAATTCAAGGATATGTTAAAAAATGAGGTACGGCGCAAATAACAATATAAATGATAAACCTGATGGTGATACCAAAGTGAAAAATATATGAATTAACAAACGAAACCTCAATGAGAGGTTATAATAAACATACGTATGCAAAATAAGTGAATGAGTGCAAACATCCTAATCCTAAATAGAAAAGGGAATAATGATATTGATTCATATAATCCAAGTTCATAGGTGTAAAAAAAAAAAAAAAACGAAAAGTGAGAGAAAAAAATCCAGAAAAAAATCCCAAGTGTTTGCACTTGGGATTTTTTTCTGGACTGTTTCCCACTCACTTTTCGTTTTTTATTTTACACCTATGAACTTTGATTATATGAATCAATATCATTATTCCCTTTTCTATTTATGATTATGTTTGCACTCATTCACTTATTTTGCATACGTATGTTTATTATAACCTCTCATTGAGGTTTCGTTTGTCAATTCATATATTTTTCACTTTGGTGTCACCATCAGGACTACCTGAGTCGTCAGATGCTGGACCAGGGAGAATGGTCTCTCCACCCGGATGTGTTTCAACTCATCTGTCAGAGAGGGGACATGCAGGACGTGGATCTCATGGCGTCTCGTCTCAATCGGAAGGTTTTGAGGTTTGTGACCAGATCAAGGTACCCCTGGGCGGACATGACTGACAGGTCGGCGGCACCATGGGGTCGGTATCGGCTGCTTTATGCGTTTCCTCCTCTAAAGCTTCTTCCTCATGGAGGCCGAAGGGATCCCAATAATCCTGGTCGCTCCGGAATGACCTCGGCGTCCCTGGTACGCCGACCTGGTGCGTCTAGTGGTGGACGGTCCCTGGCGTCTGCCGATACGAGAGGTCCTTCTGTCGCAAGGTCTCATACTCCATCCTGCTTTACGGTCGCTGGTTTTAACGGCCTGGCTGTTGAAAGCCAGGTGTTGAGGGACCGGGGCTTGTCGGATTCTGTGATTTTCTACCATGTTAGGGGGCGTGAATCTGCTTCCAGGAAGATTTACCATAGCGCTTGGAAGGCTTACTTTTCTCTCTGACGAATTGGGGTGGTGTCCGCGCACCTATTCGGTGTCAAGGGTCCTGCTGTTCTTACAGCGTGGTGTGGACCAGAGGCTGGCTTTGAGTATGGTCAAGGGGCAGATTTCTGCCCAGGCTGTAATTTTTCAATGACCTCTGGCGGCTCACTCTCTAGTGAGGATGTTCGTGCAGGGTGTTCAACATGTGGCCCCTCCGGTCCGCCCTCCGCTGCCTCCTTGGGATTTAAACCTGGTTCTCTCGGCTCTTCAGAAACCTCAGTTTGAGAACATTAGGGAGATTCCTTTGTAAAGGATAAGAGATGGACAGCCGCACTCCAAAAAACGTTTAGGTTGTCTTTAATATAAAAAGGAATGAAAAAAATGCACTACAAAAACCAGCAGAAAATGGGAAAAGCAGCCTACGCGTTTCACACTATTGATCAGTGCTTAGCAATGACTAAGCACTGATCTATAGTGTGAAACGCGTAGGCTGCTTTTCCCATTTTCTTCTGGTTTTTGTAGTGCATTTTTTTCATTCCTTTTTATATTAAAGACAACCTAAATGTTTTTTGTAGTGCGGCTGTCCATCTCTTATCCTTTACAATTTGCCCTGTGTATTGCCCGCACCCATGATTTCCTGAATAGTCACTGATTGTTCATCACACCCACCAGGAGCCGTAATCTCCTTTCTCTAGGGAGATTCCCTTGCTGACATTTGTCTCAGAAGGTGGTCTTCTTGGTGGTGGTTACATCTGTCAGGCGTGTTTCTGAGCTGGTGGCCTTGTCCTGCAAGGCTACGTTTCTGATCTTTCACAAGGATAAGGTCGTGCTGCGTCCGCAACCTTCTTTTTTTCCTAAGGTTGTTTCGGCCTTTCATCTCAATGAGGATATTGTCCTCCCGTCCTTGTGTCCTCGCCCGTCTCATCCAAAGGAGATTGTGTTGCACTCCTTGGACGTTGTTCGGGCTCTGCAGGTGTACCTTTAGGCTACTGCTCCGTTCCGGAGGTCCGACTCACTATTTGTTTCGGTGGCTGGTCCTCAGAAGGACCTGGCGGTCTCGTCGTCCACCATTTCTAGGTGGATCAGGCAGATTGTGATCCAGGCTTATGCTCTAAAGGGGTGGGCACTCCCCTTTTCTATCACGGCCATTCGACCAGGGCAATGGGTGCCTCTTGGGCATTCCGACACCAAGAGTCCGTTTCCCAGGTGTGCAAGGCGGCGACTTGGTCATCCATTCACACTTTCACAAAATTTTACAAGCTTGATGTGTGTACATCTTCGGATGCTTCCTTCGGCCGCAAGGTTTTGCAGGCGGCCGTTTAAGGTTTGCAACTCCTCCGTTGAGGAGCTCTGGTTTTTCGTGGGGGTGACGTTGGTTTTGATGTTGTTCCCACCCCTCGTTTATTTGACACTGCTTTGGGACGTCCCACTTTGTCAAGAGTGCTGTGTCCGTCCATGGACGGAAGAGAAAATAAAAATGTTGTACTTGCCGTAAAATCCTTTTCTCTGAGTTCATGGACGGACACAGCACCCACCCCTCCTTATTTGTGCTTGTACTTGAACTGAGCTGCATGGTGCAGGGAGAGGGATTGTACCTAGAGGGGCCACCTCCAGGGCGGTGCTGTATAGTTTGTTTGATGTGTTTAAACATTAACCTGTTTCTGCCTAGTCCTCTCCTAGTTGAAGGCTGAATACCCACTTCGTCAAAAGAGTACTGTGTCCGTCCATAAACTCAGAGAAAGGGATTTTTAAATCCTTTTTTTCCCAAAAAAGTGTGCTTGTAAGACCGCTGCGCAAATACGGTGTGACAAAGTATTGCAACGACCACCATTTTATTCTCTAGGGTGTTGGAATAAAAAAATATATATCATGTTTGGGGGTTCTAATTAGAGGCAAGGAGATGGCAGTGAAAACAGACAGAGGAAGCTCTATTAGCATTGCTGGTTGTCTTGTCATACCAACAGCCACCACAAGATGGCACCAGATCACAGAAGGAAGCGGAGACCTGCAGAAGACCCGCAAACAGTGGCGGCCCGTCCATAGAGGGCGCCCGGGCGCCACCCCCCCCTCCCCAATCAGTAAAAAAAAACAAAAAAATCTAAAAAAAAAAAAAAAAAAAAAAAAGTTTATTTAAACATGTCCCTTTAAGGAATTTTTTTTTTCAAAAAAGGTCCTTCGGTGCACTGTGTCCCAGCGCCGGACGCCGGGCACAGTGCTGTGTGAGTAGCGCCACGTCTGTGCAATCGCAGACGAGGCGCTACATTGGCCGGAAAAAAATGCCATTGTGGCGTTCTCCATCGCGCCACTTGCTTCCGGCGCGATGGACTGTGTTGTTATGGCTCGGGTGCACACTTTCTGTGTGCACCCGCACGTCTCTATGCTAGTCCCGACGTCTCAGGAAGAACCGGAAGTGACGTCGGGACTCTCGAGCTCGCCTGGAAGCTGAGCTATGCTGCCAGCACGCCTGCATTAACAGGTATGAACCCCCTCCCTGCCTAATCAAAGTATTGCAAATAGCGGACATGTATGTAATAGCGGGCAAACGGACCCCTTCCTTCACCCGGCTCTTAAAAAACTTAAATAATAATTGGGCGAAAATATCGGCCGCATCGGCCCCCCCCCCCCCGCTTATTTAAATGTGGTTTTTTTTTGTTAATCGACCCCCAAGCCCCCCCCCCCCCTCCCCGGTTATTCATGTTTTATTTTTGGGCTTGTTAAAAAAAATAAAGTATTTAACATTGTTTTTTTTAATTTAACTGGTGGAAATAGCAGCCGCAACGGCACCCAAAGCCCCCCCCCCCCCTTATTCATTTTTTTCCTACCCCATCCAATCCCCCCCCCCCCCCCCCTCGGGCTTGTTAAAAAAAAAGTATTTAACATTTTTTTTTTTTTTATTTAATTGGTGGAAATAGCAGCCGTAACGGCACCCAAACCATCCCAACCCCATCCCCCCCCCCCGCCGCTTATTCGTTTTTTTTGGACCCCATCCAATCATATCTGTGCAACTTCAAGTCACAGTGACTTCGAAGTAGTCCCTGCATTACTTTTGTCCCACTTTGATGTGACTTGAGGTGCATAGACCTCCAGAATACATAGGCATTGCTTCAAGTCGCTGCAAAATCGCAGCAAAAAATTGTGGCAGAATCTTGCGACTTTAAGGCTAACGCAGTCTGAAAGTTTGATGCGACTTAAAGCAATGCCTGTGTATTCTGGAGGTCTATGGACCTCAAGTTGCATCAAAGTGCGACCAAAGTAATGCAGGGACTACTTTGAAGTCGCTGTGACTTGAAGTCGCACAGATATGAACGGTTCTCATTGGAAATCATAGGGTACGACTTGTCATGCGACGTTGAAGTCCCAAGTCGCAGGACAAGTAATGCAGTATGTCTGCAGTCTCTGGTCATCTTGTGCAGTATGTCTGCAGTCTCTGGTCATCTTGTGCAGTATGTCTGCAGTCTCTGGTCATCTTGTGCAGTATGTCTGCAGTCTCTGGTCATCTTGTGCAGTATGTCTGCAGTCTCTGGTCATCTTGTGCAGTATGTGCGCAGTCTCTGGTCATCTTGTGCAGTATGTCCGCAGTCTCTGGTCATCTTGTGCAGTATGTCTGCAGTCTCTGGTCATCTTGTGCAGTATGTGCGCAGTCTCTGGTCATCTTGTGCAGTATGTGCGCAGTCTCTGGTCATCTTGTGCAGTATGTCCGCAGTCTCTGGTCATCTTGTGCAGTATGTGCGCAGTCTCTGGTCATCTTGTGCAGTATGTCCGCAGTCTCTGGTCATCTTGTGCAGTATGTGCGCAGTATCTGGTCATCTTGTGCAGTATGTGCGCAGTCTCTGGTCATCTTGTGCAGTATGTCCGCAGTCTCTGGTCATCTTGTGCAGTATGTGCGCAGTATCTGGTCATCTTGTGCAGTATGTGCGCAGTCTCTGGTCATCTTGTGCAGTATGTGCGCAGTCTCTGGTCATCTTGTGCAGTATGTGCGCAGTCTCTGGTCATCTTGTGCAGTATGTGCGCAGTCTCTGGTCATCTTGTGCAGTATGTCCGCAGTCTCTGGTCATCTTGTGCAGTATGTCTGCAGTCTCTCATAATCTCATGCCCATTTAGAGTCCTTCATAACTAACAGTGTAATTTTTTTGTTTGCGCGATCTGTAAGGCTGCGCTATATACCATGATTTGTGATGCTGGGGCTATATACCCTGTGCTGTGATGCTGAGCTGTATACTCCTGACACTATGAGGGGAAGCAAGTGGAATACAGGGGACGGAGTGAGTGTATTCTATAGGGGGTGTGGCTTATGAGAAGTGGGAGGGACCAAATGTGGAGGGGCGGGATCTTGCGCCCCCCCATTCTAAAATGTCACCAGCCGCCACTGCCCGCAAAGCTGCGGCCTCAATTACCGACTGGCGCAACGCGATCGCACGGCGGGGAAGGTGGGGGCGCATGGAGACGCAGAATACCCCAGCTGTGCCACCCCAGGTGCCAGGTCGCTATTTCTTGTCGCAATTGCGACCTGGTGCCCGGGGATTGTCAAACACTGAATTAAACAGAAGCAAGGGAGATGCTTGAACTGCAAATCCTCAAGTGCGGCTTCAGCAAGGGGAGCAGTTGGCAGCACAGCATTGACATCTCCAAGTCACTAGCAGTCGCAGGCAACAATGGTGATCTCACACTACAGATATACTACAACGAAACCCAAGCCGCTTAAAGAATACTCTTTTCAGGAGAAAATCAAGGCAAAATGCCAAGTTTTTTCAACCCTGGAAGGATTTATCCCATATTTTGTGATACGACACTGCGTCGCTTTAACTGTCAATTGTGCGACGTTGTACCCAAAGAAATTTGTTTGATTTTTCCCCACAAATATAGCTTTCTTTTGGTGGTATTTTTTACTTTCTGCTATAATACATAGCCCAAAAAAGTAAAAAAAAAAAAAAAAAGCATTTATTTATCAGTTTAGGCATATATGTATTCTTCTACATATTTTTGGTAAAAAAATATCGCAATAAGCGAATATTGATTGGTTTTTGCGCAAAATTTATAGTGTCTACAAATTGGGGGATAGATTAAGGGACTTTTCATTTTTATTGTTTTTACTAGTAATGGCGGTGATTTGTGATTTTTTTTTTTTTTTTTGCGGGACTGCGAAATTGCGACGGGCAATGACCCTAAGTGACTCTTTTTGGGGACCAGTGACACCAATCCTGTGATCAGTGCCGTAAAAAAAATGCAAGAGGTTAACAATAGGGGCCAATCAAAGGGTTAACCGTTTTCCCTGGGTGTGTTCCAACTGTGTGGGGGATGGGCTTACTGGAACAAACATAAAGATCACTGTTGCTGATCACAAGGAACAGCAGATCTCCATCTTGTCCCCGTCAGAACTTGGATCCGCATTGTTTACACAGGCAAATCCCTGTTCTGCCTCTCTGTAGCACGATCGCGGGTGGCTGGCGGACGAGTCTGCCAGAACCCGTGCGCACACACTACCCTGACGTGCAGTGGGCACGTGCCCACAGTATCTCATGCACGAAAAGATGTACAAGTAAGTCGTTTCGCGCAGCCGGGCTGCCCTGCCACGGTATATGTGCGGTGGGCGGTCCAAAAGTGGTTAATTTAGGTCCACTTTTATCTTTCAGACATCAGTAGGCTTTATCTGAACCAAAGTTTTTTAGTAGCATTGTTTGTACTAAACTCATTTGCAATTTTTTGCTAAAAGTAGCAGTTGATTGTTAAACTAATGGAATTGATGGCTTCCTATGGGGTAAGCTAAACAGGGAGAAATGATTTAGCATAATTAACATAGGATTTGAGTACTGTGAGATCATGCATGATTGATTACTGCTTCCGCCTTGTGTAACTTTACAAGAGTAACAGCCATCCTTTTTTTTTATGGCTGCGTTTTAGCTCCTCAGTGCTTTTGTTCATTGTCCTCCTGTAACACTTTTGGTTAGGCATAATAGCTTTGGTCCAACAATTTCGATCTTGCAAACCTCTTTTGTGCACAGTAGGGCATTTGTCTGTGGTATTTTCCTTTTACAAAGCTAGTTGTTGAATTTTTTTTCTGAGAGGCAGTTAAAGCATAAAATAAAAATGACATTGATGAAAATATAAATACAAATACACTGTGCGTTTTAGGGTCGTACAGTGTAACGATATTAAGGTTTGTGTCGATGGGCTTTTATTCATGTCAGGCAAACTTTGCAATGCAGAACAAGTCCATAAGAATTTAAAGCAACTCCAGGAAGAGATTCAATGAATTCTAAATGATCACATGAATATCTCAAACTGATGCCAATAGCACAAGCCCAAAGCCTGTTAACACAGGACCTTGGAATATGTATTAGTGAGATGTATTTGACTTGCACTCTTGTGTTTGCCTTTTATTTTCAGCATTCCAACTCCTGCTTTGGATCTCCTAGACCACATGCTAACCCTGGATCCCAACAAGCGTTGCACTGCAGAACTGGCTCTTCTGAGTGACTTCCTGAAGGATATAGATGTGAGCAAGATGCCTCCTCCAGAGTAAGTCTAGTCCAGTACAAATATAGGTATATAAAGAGACAGGTTTTTGTTAATATGAATAAAAATATATTCTGGATTGCTCTTAAAAGGGAAGTATAGTAGGAAGTAGTTATTTTGGCAGCTTCATTGAAAATAACTGTTTCTTGTCTATTTACATGGTTGGAAGTAGGCATACATTTCCCAATGCACTCTACACTGATTTACTCCTAAAACTGTACAAAAAGGTGGTAAGAAAGCAGTACTCACCCCTGGACCACTCCTTTTCTCATGTTTTATACAACTACATACATGCAGCCTTTTGATTTTGAAGGCCTTTTTTTCAAGCCATCCTGAGTTGGAAAAGGTTTTTAGACGGAAAAGTTCCTTACTATTCGGGGAAAAAAGATTGGCCGAAAGGGAATCGCTAGTGGTTGCTGCCACATATTTTTTCATTTACACATTAATAAGGGTTTTTGAAAAAAAGTGAAGGCACCAGCTAGAAAAATACTTCTTGGTCATACAGTACAGGGCACATGCAAAGTATTCAAATACCCTGGTTTATAGGCTCATACTTTGTGAGTTAGGTGATTGAACACTGGAAAAGCTTTCAAGGCCCTTATCCCACCACGAGTCCTCATTTTTATTTTATTTTTAAAGGTAAATTTAATTTATTTTCAGTACACACCAAACAAAACAAACCTGTATACAGAGCGAACATCGCTCAATCCATTACAAAATATGGTCAACTGGTATACATTTAGTGGGTAAATAGCAACCCAAAGGTCAATTGTCTATTTTGCTTAATTGAAACCATTCAATGATCAGGGGCTTCATTCAATCTTTTCAAGGAGCAGGTGGTATAGTACTTTCGGAGCTGACCCAAGAGCCCCAAATCTTTTTAGGATTTTTTTTTTTGGGGCATCCTCTGGCTTCATACGTCAACTTGTATAACGGTATAGCATGATTAATGGTAGTGAGCCAAAAGGCTATAGTGGGCGAGGATTGAGTCTTCCAATGGATGGTTATCGATTTCTTAGCATAAAGGTTTGTACATTTTTAGATATACCGTCATCATCAATATATGCCAGTAAACACCGTAGAGGATTACAGATATTGGTTATCTAAGTTAGGGAGCTTATGAAGACCGTGGCCTCTGACCAGAACTTCCTAATTGGAGTACACTCCCACATCAGATGGAAAGAATGTGCCATCAGCCATGCCGCATCGGGAGCACAAGGCACAGGGTAATCTATTAAATTTATACAGTAAACATGGTGTAAAGTAGGATCTGTATAAGCAATTTCGTCTGTATCACCTTGTCACAGAAGAAATTACACAGGGAACCTGGAGGGGAAGAACTTCCTGCCAGATGTCTTCTGTCAATTCAGGGATGTCAGCACTCTATCTATTGTAGAATGTAAGAGGGTCCTATAATATGTTGAAACTAGTTTGGTGTGAGAAGAGTCAGTCAGTAATTGTTCTAGCGGAGAAAATTAAACTACTATGTTACGAAGGCCAAACTGCGTTGCCGCAGTGTGGTGCATCTACAAATATAGGAAGTAGGCCGTACGGGGTAGATTATATTCTCAACAAAATTCTTCAAAAGGGATGAACATGTTATCCGAAAATAAATGAGTGATTGTTTTCACCCCCACCCCGTTTAGACCAGAATCCCCCATCAGTTCTGCGGGAAAATCTCTAGTAAATCCGGATTCCCCCATAGTGGAGTCTTTGGTGAGTATATATTGCGTTCATTCGATGACAGCATTTTAGTGAGCCTAAAAATCTGTAGTCATCGCTAGGATAGTTTTACCCTCTCCCTCTAAAGGACATGCAGTTAATAAGGTTTTGAAGAGACTCATAGGAGGTAAGTATAGCTGCCTCCAAGGCATGGGCCAACTGCGAGGCGATGTAATAGGTTTAAAGGCAGGGTAAAGCCAGCCCGCCCTCCACTACTGGCAACTGTAGGGTGTTTTTAGCAATCCTAACTGCTCCCCCAGCCAAATAAAAGTGGTAAGGATTGAATCCATTTCCTTAAATTTGACCTTGGTGACATATACTGGTGAATTACTCAGAATATACAAAAATCTTGGTAAAAAGATCATATAAAAATGTTTATCATACCTAGTAATGTCAGATGGAGATTGGTCCACGTCTTTAATATGGTTCTCATTCTTCCGATAAGAGGATCTAGGTTAATTTTGATATAGAAGGAGATTGGGTGTTGTATCTAGAGGTCGACCGATATGGGTTTTTCTCTGGCCGATGCCGATATTTGGAAATCGGGGTGGCCGATTACCGATATATGTTGCCGATTTTTGCGGCCGATATTTTAGGCCGATTTTTTTTCCCTTCATCTCAGAAAATCTAGGGTGGAGAGGTGGGGAGGACGTTATTGTTTAGGGTGGAGAGGTGGGGTGCAGCCTATTAGTACCTGTCAGTGTCCATCAGTGCAGCCTGTCAGTGTCCACCACTACAACCCATCAGTATCCATTAGTGCCCATCAGTGCCCACCAATGGAGCCTATCGGTGCCACCTCAGTGCCCACCAGTTCAGCACCTGTCGGTGCCACCTCATTATTGCAGCCTATCAGTGTCCATCAGTGCCAACCAGTGCCCACCAGCACAGATCGTCATTGCCCCCAGACAGCACAGATCGTCATTGCCCCCAGACAGCACAGATCGTCATTGCCCCCAGACAGCACAGATCGTCATTGCCCCCAGACAGCACAGATCGTCATTGCCCCCAGACAGCACAGATCGTCATTGCCCCCAGACAGCACAGATCGTCATTGCCCCCAGACAGCACAGATCGTCATTGCCCCCAGACAGCACAGATCGTCATTGCCCCCAGACAGCACAGATCGTCATTGCCCCCAGACAGCACAGATCGTCATTGCCCCCAGACAGCACAGATCGTCATTGCCCCCAGACAGCACAGATCGTCATTGCCCCCATCGTCGGTGTCATTCACTGCCAGTCTACCACCTCATCAGTGCCACCAGCGAGCGCTCCCAGCTCCGTTCCGTCCCCTCGCCAGGCCAAAGACGGCTCCATTTGTCCCCTGACATGCTGCGCGCCTTGCCTCTGCCTCCAAACTACAAACCCCAGAATGCAGCGCGGCGATTAACAGCTGGAAAGTCAGACAGCGGCTGTGGTAGCAGCCGTTTAGAATAGACGCTGGGCAAAGATTTCCAGCCAGCACACCCCTGCCTCTGATCCCTTAATATCGGCCCTTTTGTGCATAATAATCAGCCGATGACGATTTCTCTAAAAACACGAAATATCGGCCGACCGATATATCGGTCGACCTCTAGTTGTATCCTAACCCCCAAATATCGGAAGGAGCTGACTATTTGTAGCGGACAAGAGGGAGGTAGCACCATCGATGTTGCCTGGTCTATCATAAATAGAAGAGATTTGTCCCAGTTAACCATAGTGAGCAAATCCAACGAAACTAGACAGAGATCAATACGAGACAGTACTATGTGATTTAGACTGACACGAATACTCTCTCCCATCCACATGCTTTCATCTCCAGGTCTCCACTAAATAAATTTGAGTCAGAAAAGAACCCAAGAGTGTGGAGGGGAAGTGTAGAGCAGCAGAAAAGAACCCAAGAGTGTGGGGGGCAGTGTAGAGCAGCGGAACCTATCAATAAAGGGCCCACCGCTGATGCCAATATGGAGCTCATCACCCGTTCAAAGAATAGTTTAGTGAAGGGTGGCGGAGCATATAGACTAGTCACCCTGCATGTCTTACCCAGGAGTTCAAGCACAACAATTTCAAAGCAACCATTATGATAGTTTGATATGTTTAATACTGATAGGTGCTAATTTAGAGGATGGATGTGCCCCTGGCATATGTGGAGTATGTGGAATGAATAGCGTATGCAATTTTCGCTCTCTTAAGGGCCATGTCCCTAGATCCATGGAGGTTGGTTTCTTGGAGAAGGATCACATGCAAATTATGTCTCGCCAGATATTCAAACATAAGGGATCTTTTCACTTTAGGGTTAAGCCCCTGAACATTCCAGGAAACGTAGTCTATACATGAGTAGGGATAAAGTCTGACTAGTGAAACCCAGTTCCCAAAGCCTGCTGGAAGGAACCATAGCATGGAGTCCAGCATGACATGAGAAGTGCATAAGAGTGTGAGCAAATCAAACATGTGAAACCATAGCATGCCATGTAGAGATAACAGTTGTATACCAGATAGGTCAGCTAGAACATTAGACAGAAGTATATAGAATGGTAGATACCAACATTGCAGAAGAAAAACGGCAAGAAAAAAAACAAAGGCTCCCAACATTCCAACCCATCCTAACTTTCTCGGCTCCCAAACATATGAGAGCTTTGTTCCCAAAACCAAAACTGAACATGGATAAATCAAACATATGCATTGGAGGAAGCATAGTGCCTCTTAATGGGATAATTTGCAGGCCAGAAAGGCCAACCAAGCCAGTAACCAAATAATCATGTATTGGTGAGTAAAAGCAGAACGAAAAAAACAAATAACAGTCCCAGAACATTCAAAACCACCCTAACCCTCCCGGCTCCCAAACACATGAGAGCTTTATTTCCAAAACTAAAACTGCAAAGCAAGGGGGTCATGGCACAGTCCCTCAACCAACAAACCCAGAGATGTGAAGAAGTCTGTAGCCGTGGACTTCCATCCATGTCCGCACTAAACAAAAATATGTAGTAACCCGAATTCTAGAAAAAAACTGTTCCTGAGTTAGTAAGAGCAAAAGATTAAGGAGAAACAAAGTCGACATCAACCATCATCCCGCATGGCTGACATGCACGTGGCCCGTGATAGAAAATTGAGGATGATCCCCAGCATCCAGTGGGTAGCAAAATAAGTAAGAGGACCATAACAAATGTGATAACCTGTCCCTGTTCCTCTCCCACCCCCCAATCTACCTCAATCAAGTGTATGTGTGGGGGGCGGGGTGTAGTCCAGGGGTAGTCAAATGTGTTCTGCACCAAACGGCTTCAATGATGAGGTGGTCTCCGGTTTTGATCCGTGATCCCAGGGTAGGGGTTAACACTAGGAGCGATCAAGGGGTTAACACTGCTCCCTGGGTATGTTCTGTGTGGGGGATGGACTTACTGGGACAACACGGATATCACTGTTCCTAATCACTAGGAACGGCAGATCTCAGTAGGGTCCCCTGTCAGAGCGGGGATCCGCCTTGTTTACATAGGCAGATCCTCATTGTGACTCTCTGTACCGCGATCACAGGTGGCCGGTGAATATTGAGTCTGCCAAACCCGTGGGCGCACGCCCACTGTATCTCATGCATGGACCGACGTACACGTACGTCGGTTCGCACAGCCGGGCCGCCCTTCTGCAGTATGCAGTAATCTAAAAAAAAAAATCGGTTTTATTTATCATTACATTTGTGTAAATCATCTTTTGTTTTTTGTTTTTATTCTCCCTGCTCAGCAGCCATGCTTATTGTGGTTCAGCCAGGTTTTTATTTTTACAGTTTAGAGAGGGGCAGATTAGACAGCACAAACACTATGCTGTTTTATTGTCTATAAGGGAACAGGTGCTCTCTTTTTTGGTGCGTTACAAACATCCCACTGTACCTATTGAAGCCGTTCCTCTATTTAAGGACTCTACAGATAGAACATTTGAGATTCTTCTGAAGGCTCTTTACTCTGACAGGCTCAGCCCTGAAGCCAGCCCTGGCTCCAGTTTCCGCTCTTATGCAGATTCCTTAGAAAATGTTATGAGACAAATTTCCAGAATAAGTCTAATCTCTGTTGATATGCAGAGTCTTGTGGTTCAAAGACAGCTGAAGTTGCCTGCAAAAAGCACCTCACATATATGCTGAGACAGATACCTTTTTTGGAGAGGCACTTGACCAATTCCTCAAAGATGTCACAGGATGGAAAGCTTTTCTTTCACAAAGAAAGTTCTCAAACACCTACTTCCTCAAAATCATCAAACACCTAAACATCTGTGCCCAGGATTCAACTTCAAAACCAAAATTCAACCCTTTCTTTTTCCTCACAAAGCCCACAAAGTCTTCCTCAAAGTCCTCTTCCCAATGAAGGGGGGTCCTCACTCTTAGGCGTAGGGGGGACATCTGCTAAAGTTTACTTCTCCCTTGGTCACACACATTCCAGACCTGTGGATTCAATTGGTGGTTTTGAAGGGGTTACAAAATTGAGGTCAAAACTTCCACTTTCTTCTCTCAAATCAACCAAAATCTGCCCAATGACCTTCAGATTTGCCCTAAACCTCTTGTCTCTGGTTTTAAGAATACTATTTGTCCTATTCTCAACCTAAAAAGTGATTTTAGTTATGGATATTTTATGCATAGTTACATTGGTTCAGTTTGGACCAATGTAACTATGCATATCAATACCTGGCCAATGCCCCATGTAGCTAGAAATTGTACACACTGCTACTCCGGTAATCTCCACTTCCAGGTCCCACGCGGAGTGGCTGCCCTGTTGCGTTGTGAACACAGGGTTGGCTGCTCAGCACGAATACCATTCAGAGAATGCTTGGCACTTTCTGAATGAATGCAAAGCGTTCTGACATCACAATGCCTCTTCATCCATATGGTGATTGCTTTGCATTCATTCAGAAAATGCAAGGCATTTTCCTAATAAAATCTGTGCTGAGCAGCCAACCTCCTGTTCTCAGAGTAGCAGCATCTAATTTAGTGATTTAGTAACACTGGTCCAAGCTGGAATTCCTTTTTAAAATCCTCAACAAATAACCTGAAATTGCAGATTTTTACATGGAATCCAGAAGTGCGGTTATTGCCTCCCTGAGACAGAGAAATACTTGGCATCTGTATGCTTTTTTACTTGTTCCATGTGTCCACCTTATCAGCTGCTGTGCGTTGCAGTGGCAGACAGCCATTTTCAATTTGTCGATCTGTGTCGATCTGTGCTTCTGCCTGTCCTCTGCTCCCAGAGTACTCACAAAGGTCCCGGCTTCTTTTCCTGCCTTTTTCAGGACTTGGGGCATTCAGGTCACAAGTCATTTAGATAACCTCCTTCTAAAGGACGTATCCCTCTTACAGCTGTCAGCAAATGTCCACAAGACATTTTTGGGTCTTGCAACAGGAGAAATTTCAGGAGATTGTCGGAGCTATTGTAAAGCACATCTGCTCACATGAATGGCCAAGCCACGCCCCCACAAGACAATTCAACTGCTCCAGGCCTTCCAGTACAGGACCTCCCATATGTAAGGACAAATCGGGCTGCAATCGCACAATCACATGGCTGTGGCATAAATAAACTATCAAGGGGGCAAAAGGAGTCTTGCAGCCTTAAAGGAAGGAAGCCCTATGATCTCATAGATGGAAACACACTGTCAGCAATTTCTGATTACATACACTCGCCCATCACTACCTAGAACATGGGGAAGAGGGCCCTGTACCCAGATATCTTTATCTGATGTATCCGTAATGGGGGACTCCAGATCTAAAAATCTTGGCCTCCAGTTCAAACAACAAACTGCTTCCTGTTTGTGGCTAAGACTAAGGATCTTCTAGCACTTGCTTTGGATGCCCTGATAAATTCAGCCTTATCAATTAAAAAAAAAAGAGCAAGAGAGGAAGACTGTGACTTCTTGTTGCATCAAAATTGCCCAGTAGAACTTGCTATACAGACATACATCAACTTCTAGCAAATGATCGATGGACTATTTCCATCAGGTTGGATCTGTCTCAGGACCCTCTATTCCAGTGATGGCAAACCTTGGCACCCCAGATGTTTTGGAACTACCTTTTATATGATGCTCAATTACACTGCAAAGTGCATGAGCATCATGGGAAATGTAGTTCCAAAACATTTGAGGTGCCAAGTTTTACCATCACTGCTCTATTCCATCCTGCTTCTCAGTCTCTGGCTTTAATGGCAGGACTGTTGAAGCCTAGATCTTAAAAGATAGAGATTTCTTGAGTCTGTTGTTCCTACTTTGCCCTAAAACATTCAAGGATTGGCCTTAAAGTAGATGTAAACCATCCATACACCCAGTGAAGCTAACGGCCTCAGATGATACACAGGGATGAACCAAATCTCCCTACATAGGTTTTACATGCTGTCTTCACATTTATATGCTGTTTAGAAAGTTCAGATTGTGTTAGATTTTCTCTTCCTTTTTAACACAGTGTGTGATGTCTGGGCATACAGCCAAGATGGCTAAAATTCATTGAAAGAAAGGCACACGTCCCCTCTCATCATAGGCAGAGACTCTCGGAGGTGTTTGGTAACAGGACCAGGTCCCTGCTAATCTTATTTATAGCAACCTCTGCTGACAGAAATGTCAGGCTGCTTTTATCTGATGTGTCTGAGAATGCTTATATATGTGCCCAGCTCAAATTTCATTTATCGGGTTTACATCCACTTTAAACACGTTGAAAAATGTGAGCATTCAGCCTTATCCATTCTTTGAACTCCCTTGTTAAAAAAAAAAAAAAAAAAACTCTTATTCAAAGTGTACTTCACATGCCCTTAATGCCTTTGTCTTCATACTGTAGTGGTCTTTTTAATTGCCATTATGTCTGTCAGACTTGTTTGAGTTGGCAGCTCTTGTAAGTATCGTTCCTCATCCTTCACAATAACAAGGTACTCTTGTGCCCAAGACCATCCTTTTATTGCTAAGATGTTATTAGTCTTCCACTTTAATGAGAACATTGTCCTGCTCTGCTCCAAAGCATCAAAAGAAAATATTTCCTTATTGCCTTGATGTAGTTGGTGCCATTGGAGTCTACTTTAAAGTACCAACTTTGATCAGTAAGACCGATTATCTCTGTTTTGTCGAGCAAGGCACAACCTGCTTACAAGTACATCACTCAAAGGATATTAAATTTAATTTGCTAGAGCTTGCAATCTCAGGCTCAAATCTCCTCTTGTTCTTTTATGCACCCATTCTGTCAAATCAGTGGGAGTTTCAGGCACCAGACCTCTGTAGCTCTGTAATGCTGCCACCTGGGCCTTTGTTCATACCTTTGCAACTTTGTAATTTTTTGCCCTATTAAAGTGGCCATATTCTATAGGCCCATGGGCTGTATATCTGTTCAATTCCAATAGAATCTTATGGTTCGATATTTGACATCCTAGATCAGGGGTATTGAATTAACCACTTTCTGCCCACGCAATAGCCGAATGATGGCTATACTGTGGGCTTCCAGTGCTGGGAGGGTGTCAATAGGCGTCTTCCCGTGATCATGCTGCTCGTGCGCCATGTGAATCACTGAGTCCTTTTGACTCAGCTAATCCCAGAACAGGGTAAAGGGCCAATGACAGCGGACCCTTTACCACGTGGTCAGCCAATGACCTGATCATGGAAGTAAACAGAAGCCGTTTATTGGCTTTTTTTCTCCTCACGATCAGCATGAGGAGAGAAGCAGAAAGCTGATAATAATTAGCTTTCTGTTCTGCCTCGGTGCCCACCATTGCCACCCATCAGTGCCACCTATTAGTGTCCATCAGTGCTGCCAATCAGTGACCATCAGTGTCACCTGTCGCTGCTGCCTATCGATGTCACCTATCAGTGCCGCCTCATGAGTGCACATCCGTGAAGGAGAAAAATTACCCATTTGCAAAATTTTATAACAAACTATGAACATTTATATTAGATTTTTTTCAAATTTTTCGATCTTTGTTTCTTTAGCAAAAAATAAAAAAAACAGTAGTAATTAAATGCCAGCAAAGGAAAGCTCTATTTTTGTGTTTTAAAAAAAAAAAAGGAAAAACTTTGGGTACTAGGGGTGCAACGGATCGTGCTCGATCCGCGATCCGAACGGGTCGACCTGTTCAAGTCGGAACAGTATGCGATCCGCGGAACGCACCGCGGCCTTAGGAAAGACCGCGGCTTCGGCCTAGCTCCGGAGCGGTCGGCCATCTTGGTACACTCGGCGGCGGTGCGCGCTGACGTCATCACCCCTCCCTCTGCTCGTGGATTTTTTCTATTTTGCAAGAGCGCACTACGCCGCTGACTCTGCATGTAACCTGGAGACGGACCGAGTACATCAGTATAGTGAGTTGGCTAATGGCTTAATAGCCATTAGCCAACTCACTGTACTGATGTGCTCGGTCTAGTAAAACCGTAACCCTGTAATTACCATTTTTGCCACTGTAATAATAGTCATAGCCAACATTGCCCCCACCATAGTAAACAGTAACACTGTGTGTATAGCCATTTTTCCCACTGTAATCAGTGGGAAAAATGGCTATACACACAGTGTTACTGTTTACTAGTGTGGGGGCAATGTTGGCTATGACTATTATTACAGTGGCAAAAATGACAATTACAATGTTACTGTTTACTAGTGTGGGGGCAATGTTGGCTATGGCTATTAATAATAGCCATAGCCAACATTGCCCCCACACTAGTAAAACAGTAACACTGTAATTGCCATTTTTCCCACTGTAATGGTCCCAAAATTGTCCGATGTGTCCACCATAATGTCGCGGTCACGAAAAAAAATCGCTGATCGCCGCCATTAGTAGAAAAAAAAAATCTATATTAATAAAAATGTAAAAAGACAAAACTTTTGTCTTGTGTTTTTTTTTTTTTTTTTAATAATCCGATCCGTGACTCCTGATCCGATCAGTGAGTTTTTTTGTTACAATAGTTTTTGAGATTTTCATTATATAGACATTGTACAGTGACAAGAAACATGTACAAGAGTAGCGTAATAGAGTGCAGGCAGGAATACACTAAATAAACAAACAAATACATGTCCAGTGGTGTTAGTGCAGAAGCCATTATCACAAACAGAAACCTTGGTCGGGAATCCGTGGGTGCCCTTATCAGGCCAGAGCTATAACTAGTCACCCGCGATCTCTCTATATGGTCGCAGCAACCAGTTCCATAAGAAAATCATAAGACCTTCCCATAATTTCGTGCACCACCTGGGACTCTAACCGACTGATGACTGAATACCTCTACCAGATACAGAGTATTGAAGTGGATAATCAATAAAAACTAGCAAAGAACAAAAACAAAAACATTAACAGAATAACAGTATAACAAGTGCCCTTCTCTCAATAGACTGCTCGCCATTTTAAGTTGTTGTTCATATATTTTTTGCCCCCCAAGTCTCCACTCCCTCCACGGTGCCCATTGATCCACCGCTTTCCCATAATTCCCCAGTGCAGACGCATGCATGGATTCATAGGTATTATGTATTTGTACTGTGTTTATAACCTCTACCAGTGAGGGAGGGGCAAAGTTTTTCCAGTGTCTTAGTATGACGAGGCGTGTGGCCATGAGGATATGCGTTATCACCGTCGCATGTGGGGATGGTATCGAATCTATACCCATAGACATAATTGCTAGACCAGGACAGAGTGGAGGGCAGGTAGGAGAGACCTCGACCAGCATTCTCCCCACCTGGGACCACAAAGGTTTGATTTTCCTGCATTCCCACAGTATGTGGACCAGTGTGCCCCTCTCCCCACAAAGCCTCCAACAATCCGAGGAGGCGCTCGGAAACATCTTAGATAGGCGATGAGGGGTGAGATACCAACGGAGAAGCAGTTTCTGGTGCATTTCTAGTAGATTAGTACTCCTGGTGGAGGCTGTCTGAACTCTAATCGAACTCTCCCACTGCCCAACCGAGTACTTCACTCCAAAGTCCCGTTTCCACGCCAGGATGTTTTGAGTCTTAACCATTACATCCTTTTCCTGGAGCCCTCTGTATAAAACTGATATGCCCTTGGACCTCCTAGTTGGTTGTTGAAAGAATTTTGCTATCCTTACCGGGAGATGGGTGAGGACCAGGGGTTTTTTCCTGAACCACTGGGAAACCTGTAAGTATTTATACCTTTCACTGGTTGGTAAGTGATATCTCTGTTGTAGAGTAGTAAACTCCTCCATATGGGAGTCCACAATTATGTCTTCTAAGTTTTCTATACCCTTCTCCTCCCAAAGATTAGGATTGAGGTTGGGGATTAAATTCTGGATCGCAGTTATGGGTAACTTGAACGGAGTTGTTGGGCCGGTCCAGCTATAGGCTGCACACAGGTGAGTCCATGCTCTTAGGGAAGCTAGGATAGATGGCGCATACCGTTTGTCCAAAGACTTGTTGTGATGAGCTGTCATCAAAAAGTCCCTGAGGCCTCCTTTTGGGATTTGTGCCCTTTCTAAGTCTTTCCACAATACTTTGGATTCAGGATCAATCCAATGGCTAAGCTGACCCAGGACGGTAGCAAAGTAGTAATCCTGTAAATGCACATGGCCTATCCCCCCTGCCACCCTGCACTTAATTATTTTACTAAAAGCACACCTAGCTTTTTTCCCCTGCCACAAAAAATTATTCAAAATTGACTGCAGGGATTTAAAGTAGATATTGGGCAGTGGGATAGGGAGGGTTCTAAAGATGTATAAAAGTTGAGGCAAAATCAACATCTTGAAAGCCGCCAGTCTCCCCAGCCAGGAAAGTTCTGACAAAGCTAGTTTTTGTAACCGGGACCCGAAGGAGTTTAAGAAGGGCGTGTAGTTCGCGGTAACTAGATTATCAGGGTTAGACGTTAACGTGATACCCAGGTAAGTTATTCCCTCATCTTTCCACACGTAGGGGAACCTAGTCTGCAACCTTGCTCTCGTTTTTATGTCCACTCCCAAACTCGGCACATGAGATTTCGTCTCATTTACCTTGTAGTACGAAACTTCTGAAAATGATTGTATTGCCATCTGTACTGCAGCTAAAGACTCCTCTGCTTTAGATAGGATCAGTATGATGTCATCCGCAAATAAGCTGATGACATGGTTTTTGGGTCCCACATATGTAGTCCATCAATTTGGGGGTGTGTCCTTATATACGTAGCCAGGGGTTCCAACACTAAATTAAAAATGAGCGGTGAAAGGGGGCACCCCTGGCGTGTACCATTCGTTATGAAAAACGGGGTTGATAATGCACCCGCTATTTAGACCTGAGCTGATGGCTGTGAATACAGTGCCATGATAGCCGAGTAAACCCAGCCATGGAAGCCAAATCTGCGGAGGACCTCCGCCAAGAAACCCCAATGGACCCTGTCGAACGCCTTCTCTGCATCCAAAGATAGGAGCAGAGAAGACGCTCCCCTCCGTTTAGCAAGATGAATTAGGTTGACCAATCGTCTAGTGGCGTCAGCAGTCTGCCTCCCCCTGGTGAACCCTGCTTGGTCTATGTCTATGATGTCTGGCATAATGTCCACTAGCCTTGTAGCTAAAAGTTTAGCATATATCTTGACATCGTTGTTTAGCAACGAAATTGGTCTATAAATTGAGCTATAATCGTTGCTTTAAGCATTTCACGAGGAAATGAGGAAGACGCAGCAGCAGAACCAAAAACCGCAGATAGAGTTGGGCAGAGAATGTCTTGAAATGTCCTATAGTATTCCCCTGTATAGCCGTCAGGGCCTGGTGATATGTTAAGTGGGAGGGACTGGATAATCCCCTTCACTTCTAAATCCGTGATAGGAGAGTTGAGGTGCTCAAGGTGTTCATGTGTGAGCTTGGGGAGGTTGATATGGTCAAGAAAGGCATTGATGGTGCCTTCCGTCGGTTGTGGTGTAGAATGGTCTTCCCTAAGGTTATATAGCGAGCTGTAGTATTGGCTAAAAGCGTCAGCTATCGCCTGGGGATGGGTGTGTTTGTTCTGGGTTTGGGGGTGTAATATATGTGAGATTTGAGTCCTGGTCCTATGGCCCTTCAATTTATTGGCTAGGAGTTTCCCCGCCCTGTTACCACTCGTGTAATAAGCTAGTTTTAACCTCCTAGATGCCTTCTCGAAGTCCTCAAGGAACTCGAGCCTGAGTTCCGTACGAAGCTGATTGATCTGATTAGACAGTAGTTGGGACGGGTTACTCATGTTTTGTCTGTCTAAGGTATCAATTTGGGAAATAAGTTGTGTGGTCCGCTGCTGCCTCTCCCTCTTAAGTCTCGCTCCCAATTGAATCATAATACCCCTTGTATACGCCTTATGAGCATTCCACAATACAAATGGGTCCTCTACTGATCCCTGATTCATTCCAAAGAATTACATCAGTTTTTGTTTTATGTAGGACCTGGACGGACCATCCCTGAGCAGGTAGGGATTAGCTCTCCACAAATAAGTGGGACTATGAAGGGAAGGATCCCCTACCGTTAGTTTAACTGAGGCGTGGTCTGACCAGGTGATACTGTTAATTGTAGCAGTTTTACATTTAAACAACAACGGCCTATCCACCAAAAATAAGTCAATTCTACTGTAGGATCCGTGAGGATTAGAGAAAAAGGTGTAGTCTCTGTCATTTGCATTGAGACATCTCCAAGAGTCGTATAGTTCATGCGATTGTAGAGCTTTCAAAGAGGGTGGGATTTTCTTAGGGGTAGAGGTCATGTCCACAGAGGGGTCTGGGGTGACATTGAAGTCCCCACACACCACTAATAACCCTCTTTGTATTGCCTTCACCTTTCTCATAGTCCTGTGAAAAAAACTGACTTGTCTGACATTCGGGGCATAGATATTTGCCACAGTATATGTGGTGGAGTTGATGTCGCACACCAATATGAGATAGCGACCCTGAGGATCAGAGATAATAGTATGCAAGCGGAATGCCACAGAGTCCCTTATCGCTACCATCACCCCTTTCTTTTTTGCATCAGCGTTGGCCATATAGATGTGTGGAAATTTAGGGTGTGTACATTTGGGATGTGATTGTTGACTAAAGTGCGTTTCCTGGATGCACAAGACGTCACTTTTGTGCTGCAGAGCCTCCTTCCAGAGAGATATCCGCTTAGCTGGGTGGTTCAGGCCCTTGGTGTTTAAAGTTAGAAAGTTTATCGCCATGAGAGCATGTGGAGGGTGCGTTGCAGAAGGCAGGAGTGCAGTAAATCACTTACATGAGGCGGAGGGCGGTCCCATGGGAGGAGAGCAGTGAAGCTTTGACCAGGATCCAGGGTCTCCGCAGGGGCATCAGCTGGTGGAAACTGAGGCGAGGCAGACATTGTGGCAAGACCGATCATCAGGGCAGTAAAGAACAGTCTAAGTAGAAAAGGCATAACAAATAAAACATAGGCCAGTAGCCAATGAATTAAAAAAGAAGAAAAATTGAATCAAAAGGGTGCGACTCTCAGTCGCTCAGAAGATAAATGGGGTGTAAAAGAACTCGGAACAAAGAAGTGCATCTCTCCAGCGGCGGGTTGGATGAAAAATAAAAGCTCAACTCAGTTTAGTTGTGAGAACGGGCGTTTCTACGATCCACTGTGTGCCATTCCTGCTCCGTGCCTCCAGCGCCGTTCTTATGATGCAGTGGCGGTTGTGGCTCAGGAACAATCCCCCAAGATTGCAGTAAGGCCAGACCCTTCGCCAGGGAATCCATCACATACTCTTTATCATCCTTTGTGACGATCAACTTTGTTGGAAAGCCCCACTTGTAGCTCAATTTGTGGTTTCTTAGGGCCTTCGTGACCGTGGCAAGGTTCCTGCGCTTCTGCAATGTAAATTGTGATAGGTCGGCATAAAATTGGAGGTTAGAGTATGGTTCTGGTATCAAGTCTCTTTGTCGTGAAGCCGCCATGAGTTTCTCTTTAGTGTGGTAGAAGTGGAGCCTAAGGATCACATCCCTTGGTACAGAATCAGAGAGATAGGCAGGTTTGGGAAGTCTGTGAATTCTGTCAACCGTAAAGTCTAATTCGGACATGTCAGGCAGTGTTGCAGCAAACAATTGGGCCGCATAGCCACGCAGCTCTGGTTGCTTAACGGATTCAGGGATCCCCCTGATCTTGACATTGTTCCTCCTCGACCTGTCCTCCATTTCTGCTATTTTGGCTTTCAGAACATCAATATCATCCTCAGTACTTTCATTGGCATCTACCAGGGATTTACTAGTGGAAGCATATTCCCCCATCTTGTTCTCCACGTGTAGGACTCTATCAGTCACACTCCTCAAATCACTGCTGAATCTGTGTACACAGGAGATCATGTCTGAGTGGAGAGAGCTCCTGAGAGACACCAGCATCTCCTTCAGCACTGTGTCTAACACAGGCTTGTCGTTGGTAGGGAATAGATCAATGGAGTCTGGCAACTCCCTAGTATCATCTCCTGATTCTGTGGGGGAGCTCACCTCGTTTGTGGCATCTGCGACATCCAGCCTGTATCTAGCCTTCTCAGGGCTTCCCGATGAAGGAGTAGCAGGTGGGGAGTGTAGATTCTTAGGAGGGTTGCTCCGCTTTGCTGTCTTCCCTGGCTGGGATGTGTGCTGCGATGAGGGATGCAAGGCCCCATGCTGCGGTGTGGAGGACGCGCCGGCGCCATCTTGCTTGGCCCCCAGTGAGAAGAACTCCGTGAGTTTAGTAGGTCGGACGCCTTCCTTCTTGCGTCTCCCCATGGCTGCTGCTGCTTCCCAAGCCTCCTGGGCAGTAGAACGCCGTGTCTGTGAGTTGAAAGACTCACTAGAAGAGCTGCTATGAGCCGCTGTGTCACCGCTATATCCGGAGCACGGTTACAGTGCGTCCATCTCGGTCTTCGGCTAGCTCCGCCCCCCGATCAGTGAGTTTTTTGATCCGTTGCACCCCTATTGGGTACAGTGTTGCATGACCGTGCAATTGCAATTCAAAGTGCGACAACGTGGAAAGTTGGCCTGGGCAGGAAGTGCCCAGTAAGCAAGTGGTTAAAATGCTCTTCCAGCAGAGGTCCAAATAGCAATTTTGTGATTGGACTCTTCTTTACATCTCAGCCCAGCTGTGCAGGTACGACAGCCCATTTGAATGGATTGCCATGCCTATGTTTTCTGCTAGGAAAAGGTCCTTGCACCTTTTTAAAAATGCAGCCACATGGTGCGTTTGTATCATGCAATTTCTATATGTGTGGGAAACTACACTATGTATTTTAGTGCGTTTTAAGACTTAAAGGGTCACTAAAGGAAACAATTTTTTTTACCTAAAAAGCTTCCTTTACCTTACTGCAGTCCTGGTTTCATGTCCTCATTGTTCGTTTTTGCTCTGATGTTACTGTAATTCTTCTCTGTTCTGGACACTTCCTGGTTGTCTGTTTCCTGATGACCACAGTACTGGGAGATTCTAGTTTCATTTTCCAAACCATCACTGCTCTATGGCTCTGTACATGCACAGAGGCAGGATAACATGCAAAAACGAAACTAGATGCACATTATATGATACATTTTTTTCTTTTTTTAATCAATTTTAAAAGGAATCAGTTAACTATTATGTCTCTATACCCTGTAAACAGTCATTTCAGCAAAAAAAAATTTCCTTTACAACTCCTTTAATGGTACCACTGCACATTTTCTGTGCAGCTGCATGTCCCCCTTCGCATCTCTCCCACCACAGCATTGCCCCCCCTTCACATATCACCCCCACAACACTGCTCCTTCCTTATTCATCATCCCCCATAGCACGATGATCTCCCAAACACAGCACTGCCTCCTGTACATGAACTTCCCAAACACAGCACTTCCCTCCTATACATGAACCCCTATGCGCACAGCACTGCCCCCTGTACATGACCTCCCCACAAACAGCACTGACCACCCTGGTGCTGGTGGTTTTCAGGTCCACGGCTGTGGTCTGATATAAATGTGTCACTCACGCAAAGCTAAAAACCAAACACTAAATCAAAATACAGAGTGTGGGTTGCAGCAGCTTTAATGGTGTGTACTAACCATGTATATGGGCCACTGACCATTTTTCCTTGCACTTGGGATCTGCCATTCTCTGTGAAAACATATGTAAAGAGGTATTCATGACCCCCACTGCAGTGCCGACGGAGAGGAATGCCTTGAGGGATGCTGTGAACTCAGGTATCGCATTAGGACTGCTGTGCCAATGGAGGTGGGCCAGATGCGCATACGCTTTACCCTTAAAGCAATATACCATATGTGTATACAATAATGGTGTCTTAGTACTGTGAGGTAAATCTTGAATCCACTGAATATTAAATGCATCTAAATACTTACATCCTATCTGTAAATTTCAAGTTGATGAATTGTTAATAAATTTAAACAAGTATGCTCCCAGTTCAAATAGTGAAAGAATTATCCACAAAACTCCAAATAAAGTGCTCCATGTCAATTGCAATTTTCACTCCAAAGACCACACCGTGGATTACCCGCAGGTATGGACCCACTGGGCTTATACTGAGGTGGGTCTGCTAAGCTTTGGTATACTGTTGTATCCTGTTCATCTGGATGACGAAAGACGTAGGGACGGGCATCTCGGTCTTGTTCCACGTTACTTCCACTTAGTGGATCGCATGCTGGATCCTGGAGCAGCGGTGGACGATTTATAACATTTGCTGGCAGATCATTATTAGTACCGGGACACAGCACTATTTAAATATGAGTAGACATCTGTATTTTTTATTGCTTTTATTAAAACTGTATTACGCTATTTCGATCCCTGTCATTTCATTCTTCATAAGAACTGGATACACTGAGGGGGATCTCCAATCTCTGGATGAAACAGTATAACAAAGCTTAGCAGACCCACCTCGGTATTTACCCAGGGGGTCCATACCTGTGGGTAAGTGCACACCCCTGCGGCGGGATATCCACAGTGTTGTCTTTTGGAGTGGAAATTGCATGCACACAGAGCACTTTATTTGGAGTTTTTTGGATGATAATTTTTTCACTGGGAGTATACTTAACCACTTAACGACCGCCGCATGTACATATACGTCCACAGAATGGCACGTACAGGCAGATGGGCGTACTCGTACGTCCCTGCCTAGACGTGGGTTGGGGTCTGATCGGGAACCCCCCCCCCCCACCCCCAGTGCGGCGGTCGGTAATCGTCTGGGAGCGATCCGGGATGAGGCGGCGGCTAATCGTTTCTAGCCACCCCCCCCCGCGCGATCACTCCCCGGAGCTGAAGAACGGGGAGAGCCATGCTTCACTGGCGGCTGCATCGAATGTGTCATTCCTTTTATAGGGAGACACAATCGATGACGTCGGACCTACAGCCACACCCCCCTACAGTTGTAAACACACACTAGGTGAAACATAACTCCTTCAGCGCCCCCTGTGGTTAACTCCCAAACTGCAACTGTCATTTTCACAATAAACAATGCCATTTAAATGCATTTTTTGCTGTGAAAATGACAATGGTCCCAAAAATGTGTCAAAATTGTCCGAAGTGTCTGCCATAATGTCGCAGTCCCGAAAAAGATCGCTGATCGCTGCCATTAGTAGTAAAACATTTTTTTTGTTTTATAAAAATGCAATAAAACTATCCCCTATTTTGTAAGCGCTGTACATTTTGCGCAAACCAACCGATAAACGCTTATTGCGATTTTTTTTTTTTTTTTACCAAAAATATGTAGAAGAATACGTATCGGCCTAAACTGAGGAAAAAAAATGTTGTTTTTATATATTTTTGGGGGATATTTATTATAGAAAAAAGTTAAAAATATTGTTTTTTTTTCAAAATTGTCGCTCTATTTTTGTTTATAGCGCAAAAAATAAAAACCGCAGAGGTAATCAAATACCACCAAAAGAAAGCTCTATTTGTGGGAAAAAAAAGGACGTCAATTTTGTTTTGAAGCCACGTCGCACGTCCGCGCAATTGTCTGTTAAAGCGACACAGTGCCGAATTGCAAAACCTGGCCTGGTCTTTTAACTGCATTTTGGTCTGGGGCTCAAAGCGGAGTTCCGGCCACAATTTTAAAAATAAAAACTTTTTAAATATGAAAACCCCTGTAATACACAAGCTTAATGTATTCTACTACAGTTAGTCTGTAAACTAAGGTCCGTTTTGTTAGGTTGTTACAGCATTTAGACACTTTATAAAACAGAAATTGACTGGGGCCATCTTAAGTGTGGGCATCATGAAGCCAGACTGTATGACTTCCTGGATTTCAGCCTTGCAGTTCTCACACAAGCTCAGTGTTGCACAAGCAATGTAATGGTTTCAGATCAGGTTTCAATAGCAACGGGAGTGTCAGAGAAAGTTACCGCCCCTTATCTATGCAAACCTCTCCTCCCCTCCTCCTTCCAGGAACCAGTAAATATACGAAATAATTTGTTCCTGTGCAGATATATCTACATAACAAGATTATATATATATATATATATATATATATATATATATATATATATATATATATATATATCTTGTTATATATGTGGTGTGTATACATATACCAGACATGTGCACTGTCAATAAATTCATTTTGTTTAGTTCCGTTTCGCATTAGCCGTTATTTCGTATTTTGTGCCCGAAACTCAATTCAGATTCGTACGCTCATAATGGGCACAGCACGAGTACAGCCACAGGAAGTCAGCACAGAACAGGGATGGTGGGAACCCTTCATGAGAGGTTCCCACCATCCCGCAACTGAGTTCCCGGGTCTGTACACCAGCTGTGCTCATTATGAGGGGTTCCCACCATCCCTGTGCTGAGTTCCCGGGTCTGTACACCAGCTGTGCTCATTATGAGGGGTTCCCACCATCCCTGTGCTGAGTTCCCGGGTCTGTACACCAGCTGTGCTCATTATGAGGGGTTCCCACCATCCCTGTGCTGAGTTCCCGGGTCTGTACACCAGCTGTGCTCATTATGAGGGGTTCCCACCATCCCGGTGCTGAGTTCCCGGGTCTGTACACCAGCTGTGCTCATTATGAGGGGTTCCCACCATCCCTGTGCTGAGTTCCCGGGTCTGTACACCAGCTGTGCTCATTATGAGGGGTTCCCACCATCCCTGTGCTGAGTTCCCGGGTCTGTACACCCGCTGTGCTCATTATGAGGGGTTCCCACCATCCCTGTGCTGTGCTGCATCAGCCCCGGCACCCCACATCGGCCCCGTCACCCCGCATCGGCCCCTGACACAGGACCCCGCATCGGCTCAGGCACCCCGCATCGGCTTAGGCACCCCGCATCGACTCAGGCACCCCGCATCGTTTCAGGCACCCCGCATCGGCTCCGGCACCCCGCATGGGCCCCCGACACAGCACCACACATCAGCCCCCCGCATCGGCTCCGGCACCCCGCATCGGCCCCCGACACAGCAACCCGCATCGGCCCTGGCACAGCACACTACATCGGCCCCGGCACCCTGCATCGGCCCCAGCACAGCACACCGCATCGGCCCCAGCACATCTCATTGCCCCCTGCCAAATTGCATCACATCGCACCAGCACATTGCATTGCCCCCCCACCAAATAACATTGCCCCCCCCAAATCGCATCGCCCCCCAACAAATTGCATAACATCGCACCAGCACACAGCATCGCCCACCACCAAATCGCATCGCCCCTCGCCAAGTCGCATCGCCCCAGCACATTGCATCAACCCAACACAGGGCATTGCCCCCCGCCAAATCGCATAGCCCCCATCGCACCAGCACATTGCAATGCCCCCCCACCAAATCACATTGCCCCCACCAAATCGCATCACCCCAGCACATTGCATCGCCCCTCGCCAAGTCGCACCGCCCCAGCACATTGCATCAACCCAACACAGGGCATTGCCCCCCGCCAAATCGCATAGCCCGCATCGCACCAGCACATTGCAATGCCCCCCCACCAAATCACATCACCCCAGCACATTGCATCGCCCCTTGCCAAGTCGCACCGCCCCAGCACATTGCATCAACCCAACACAGGGCATTGCCCCCCGCCAAATCGCATAGCCCGCATCGCACCAGCACATTGCAATGCCCCCCCACCAAATCACATCACCCCAGCACATTGCATCGCCCCTTGCCAAGTCGCACCGCCCCAGCACATTGCATCAACCCAACACAGGGCATTGCCCCCCGCCAAATCGCATAGCCCCCATCGCACCAGCACATTGCAATGCCCCCCCACCAAATCACATTGCCCTCACCAAATCGCATCACCCCAGCACATTGCATCGCCCCTCGCCAAGTCGCACCGCCCCAGCACATTGCATCAACCCAACACAGGGCATTGCCCCCCGCCAAATCGCATAGCCCCCATCGCACCAGCACATTGCAATACCCCCCCCCACCAAATCACCGCGCCCCCCACCAATTTGCATAACATCGCACCAGAACATAGCATCACCTGCCATCACATCGCCCCAGCACATTGCATCACCCCCCCACCAAATCGCATCACCCCAGCACATTGCATCGCCCCTCGCCAAGTCACATCGCTCCAGCACATTGCATCAACCCAACACAGGGCATTGCCCCCCGCCAAATCGCATAGCCCCCAGCACATTGCAACGCTCCCACCAAATCGCATCACCCCCAGCACATGGATGCGCTTTGAAGCAGCGTTGGGCACAGTGGATGCGTTTGATGGGCACAGTTAGGCAGTGTTTGGCACAGTGGATGCGTTTGATGGGCACAGTTAGGCAGTGGATGCGTTTGATGGGCACAGTTAGGTAGCGTTTGGCACAGTGGATGCGTTTGATGGGCACAGTTAGGCAGTGGATGCGTTTGATGGGCACAGTTAGGTAGCGTTTGGCACAGTGGATGCGTTTGATGGGCACAGTTAGGCAGCGTTTGGCACAGTGGATGCGTTTGATGGGCACAGTTAGGCAGCGTTTGGCACAGTGGATGCGCTTGATGGGCACAGTTAGGCAGCGTTTGGCACAGTGGATGCGTTTGATGGGCACAGTTAGGCAGCGTTTGGCACAGTGGTTGCATTTGATGGCCCAAGTGAGACAGAGTTTCATGGCACAGTGAGGTAGCCGTTTCATCGCACAGTGGCTGTGTTAGCTGGGTGCTTTCTCACACACACTACACCCCTCGTCGTCGTTCTCCCCCCCCCCCCTCCGGCGAGTACATAACTATTGCGGTGGGCGGGGCTGTTAACCATGTCTCCGCCCGCTCCGCTCTGCTCTATCTCCCAACACTGTCCCCCGCCGAGTACATAATTAGTGCTGCGGTGGGCGGGGATGTTAACGATGTCTCCGCCCGCCCGTCCGCTCTGCTCTGCTCTATCTCCCAACACTGTCCCCCGCCCCCCCCCCCCGCCGAGTACATAATTAGTGCTGCGGTGGGCGGGGATGTTAACGATGTCTCCGCCTCTGCTTGGCCCGCTCCGCTCTGCTCTATCTGCCGACACTAACACTCGTCCCGCCCGCCGAATACATAACTCGTCCCGCCCGCCGAATACATAATTACTGCGGTGGGCGGGGCTGTAAACCATGTCTCAGCCTCCGCCCGCCCGCACGCTCGAGTTTTTTTTTACTGCGGCTGAAGTCCCGCGATACTTCTGCCTCCTGGGCTCGATAACAAGCATCTCCCCAGGAGGCATAGCGGCGCTGAATCCGCCGCGGCGGGAGAAATAAACATATCGGCAGAGCACAGTGAGTTTTTAAAATAAAAAAAAAAACATGCCAAATCTATTTAAGGGGGCAGTATTAAAAGGGATTGTTCAAAGTTGTAAAATAGGGTGGAACTCCGCTTTAAGTGGTTAAGTTTATAAACTATTTACTAACTTTAAAGTTTGAATGTTAATATTTGGATGCACTTAACATTCAGTGGATTCAAGATTTATCTCGCAGTACTATTGCACTTTTGTATACACATATGGTATGTTGCTTTAAGGCAGTGGTCTCAAAGTACCGGCCCGCGGACCAGTTATAAATGGCCCGCAGGCAGGGCAAAAGTGGGGGGAGCTGGCGCTATTTGGTGGTGAGCCGTTGGTATTACAAGTTATTACCACCAGATGTGAGCTGGCGCCATCTGGTGGTGGACGTTGGTATTACAAGTTAAGCATTACAAGTTAAACAGCAATTCTAATGTCATTTTACACTATTTTCACTGCCATCTTCTTCCCTCTAATTATAACCCCCAAACATTATATATATTTTTTATCCTAACACCCTAGAGAATAAAATGGCGATCGTTGCAATACTTTCTGTTACGCCGTATTTGCGCAGCGGTCTTACAAGCGCACTTTTTTTGGGAAAAAATTACACTTTTTTTTATTAAAAAATAAGACAACAGTAAAGTTATCCCCATTTTTTTAAATATTATGAAAGATAATGTTACGCCGAGTAAATTCATACCCAACATGTCACGCTTAAAAATTATGCCCGCTTGTGGAATGCCGACAAACTTTTTTACCCTTTAAAATCTTCATAGGCGACGTTAAAAAAAAATCTACAGGTTGCTTGTTTTAAGTTACAGAGAAGGTCTAGTGCTAGAATTATTGCTCTCGCTCTACCAATCGCGGCAATACCTCACATGTGTGGTTTGAACACCGTTTACATATGCGGGCGCTGCTCGCGTATGTGTTCGCTTCTGCGCGCAAGCTCGTCGGGACGGGGTGCGTTTTCTGGCTCCTAACTTTTTTAGCTGGCTCCTAGATTCCAAGCAAATTTGTCAAACCCTGACTTACACCAGTGCAGGTGGTAATAATGCGCTCGCTGACACCAGTGCTGGGGGTTAATAATGTGTTCGCTGACACCAGTACTGTTGTTTTTGAAGTTTGAAAGTTTGCATGCGGCCCCCCATGGCATATGAAAACTTGTCTTGTGGCCCTCAGGTAATTTGAGTTTGAGACCCCTGCTTTAAGGGTAAAAGAGCATTGTTTTAAAAGGGTCATTGCTGTGGTCCATTTAGTCCCTAAATACCCCTTTGGAGGTGTGCGCATCTGGCCCTACTTGATTGGCACACTAGTCCTAATGCGATACATGGGTTCACAGCATCCTCAAGGCATTCCTCTCTCTCCCTCTCTTCACTGCAGTGGGGGTCATACATACCCTTCTACATATGATTCGTTCACAGAGAATGGCAGATTACAAGTGCAAGGGAAAATGGGCAGTGGCCCAGGATCAGAGTAGTAGTTTATCCACGCAGAGCCTTTTTACCCTTTATTTTAATTGTTGCCCTTTGGCCTTTCTTTTTACCTGTTTGCCACTCAACCTTCCTCTTTCTTATCCAGGTAGAATATCTGGCCTTATAGAAGTTTTCGATAGCAGGGTTCACAGCCTTGCTTGTTCACCCTTCCCTTCTGAATCGAGATTTGTCTTTGCTCTTGAATCAGAGGTAGTAGTGGAGTAGTGTGCTCATCCCAAGGTCTCCAGCATGGTGTTCCTCTCTCTGTGCAGACATTGGGATTGTCTTGCTTCTGTTATGCTACTGTTCTACTGGGTCATTTCACCAATTTTGCATAATGAATGCTTTAGGTTCTAACTTGAATCTGTTCATATTTCCCAAGCCAAATGGAGGCGTTCGGCCCATTCTGGCTGTGAACATTCTCAACTTATTGCTGCCAATTCAAACGTTCTGCATGAAATCAGTCGAAGTGAATCATTTGCCTCCCTCCTTTCAAGGAGATCCTCTGACTATTGTAGACATTTGCGATGCTTGCATACTTTCACCATTCCTCCTTACTTTGTTATTTTTTAATTTCAATAGTTTTTTTATTAAGGTTTTAACAGGTTCCATAACATATTGCAGACATTAGAAAATTCCACATCGCAGTGCGGAAGGCATCCAGTAGCACAATGAAATAAACATAACTCCAGTGCAAACTAATGGGGTTAGATTTCATCAACGAAAAACAATGTGGCATCATTAATAATGAGATGGGATATAAACATACAGACCCCTAGTGCCCAATAACTACTGCATTGGTGGAAACAGGACTTGCCTTCATCAAATGTCTGATAACTTTGATTAAGATTCAATTGTCATAACCAATAAATTTAGGTTTAACTGGGTGAGAAATAGGTAAAAAAAAAAAAAAAGAAAAGGGGGAAGGTGGAAGAGGAGAAGAGGACAAGATGCATAGAGAAAAGTGGGAAGGGGGTGGAGAGGCATAGTAGGGCAGGGGAGGGGGAAAGGAAAAGGAAAGAAGGTGCGAGAGAGTGGAGCCTTAACTGGACCAGCAAGTCATATATTAGAGATTAACGTTACAGTCGGAGATCGCCAGTGGAGACAGATCTTTAAGACTGATACCAACTATTCCAGGGTTCCCAATATTTTCGGATACTAGATCTACCGCTTAAGCCAGAATCAAACATTTGTTCGTAGGTGCCGTGGGAGTGAATTATTTGGATCGTTTCGGTCAGGCCTGGAGGTAGCGGATCCCTCCAGTGCCGGACCAAAGTCAATCTGGCCGCCAGCAACGTTAGGCCCAATACTTGGTTTATCAGATCAAACACCTGACTCCAGTACCGGGTGATCTTGGGACATCCCCACAATAAATGATACAGTGTGCCAGAGTTCCCACATATTCTCCAACATAGGGGGGAAGCCCCAGGGGCAAATTTCGATATACGGTAAGGTGTGAGATACCAACGAAGTAGGAATTTCTGAAACAGCTCCCACAGATTGGCACTCCTGGTGGATGAGTATGTGACCTTGAGAGCTGCTTTCCACTGATCATCCAGATACACCCTGCCGAAATCCCTCTCCCATGCTCTCATAGGGAGAGACTTCTGGAACACACATTTATTTTGTAGTATTGAATAGAATAGCGAGATGCCCCTGGTTTTTGGTAATTTAGAGAGATAATACTGGCTAGCCTGCCATGGAAGCAGAATAGAAGTCTCTTTAAAACTTTTCAAGAAATGGCAAATTTGCAGGTACATGTAATAGTCTGTTGAAGGTAGAGATAGTTCAAGTTGGAGTGATCTAAATGTCTTGAGGGCAGGTCCTATATATGTCTGCTAACGTCAGCCTACCCCCTGGGTCCCATTTAGCAAGTGATATATTAGGTATGAACATTGATAAAGCTGATAGAGGAATCATTAGTGGCACGGGTCTTTGTTCAGGAGATGTATGTAATATCAGAGATCTCCAAGCCGCAATAGATCCTCGGATCGTTGGGCTCATCATGGGAGATGGGTGGGGCAGGAAGACACTAGATATTAAATAACCATAAAGATCTTCCCCTGGAACCTGATGCCTTTCTAATATCGACCAAAGATTAGGATTCGGGTTTGAGGAGGGGAACCATCCCTTTAGCTGGGCCAGGAGAGAAGCTGAGTGATAATCCTTAATGTGCGTATGGCCTATCCCCCCTACAGATCTATGTTTAATTAGCCGACTAAATGCGCAGCGAGCCCGCTTGCCCCCCCATAGGAACTTATTAATCAGGGATTGTAGGGAAGAAAAAAAGGAGGCGGGGACCGGAATAGGTAGGGTTCTGAAAATGTAGATAAGTTGGGGGAGAATCTGCATCTTGAAGGCTGCAAGGCGGCCCGACCATGAGAGTTCAAACCTTGCAAGATTATTCAATTTGGATGGAATTGATTGCAATAAGGGGTAATAATTTTCTTTAGCCAGCTCAGAGAGCTTGGGGGTAAGAGTTATACCTAGATAAGAGATCCCCGCATCCCTCCAGATGTACGGGAATCTCTCAGCCAGGGATTGTTGGAGCTCGGGTGGGATACCCATTCCCAAGATATAGGATTTGGCATCGTTAACCTTATAGTAAGATACTGAGGAGAATAGATTCAACGCCTCATGGACAGAGGTTAGAGAGGATTCTACATCCGTAAGCATTAGGATGATGTCATCCGCAAAAAGGCTTATGGTGTGTATCGAGTCTTTACTCCTGAACCCTTTGATTTTGGGATGCGAGCGGATGTACGAGGCCAAAGGTTCCATGAGTAGATTAAAAATAAGTGGGGATAGGGGGCACCCCTGGCGTGTCCCGTTGGTAATATTGAAGGGGGAAGACAACATACCGGATATATACACCTGTGCTGAGGGGGTGGTGTACAGCGCCATTATCGCAGAGTGAATCCCGCCCGTAAAGCCAAATTTGATGAGGACCCTCGCCAGATAATCCCAATGGATTCTATCAAACGCCTTCTCTGCATCCAAAGCTAGGAGCAGAGAAGGCGTTTTGGTCACATTGGCTGCGTGAATAATATTAATTAAACGCCTTGTTGCGTCTGCCGTTTGTCTACCTTTTGTGAACCCCGATTGATCCATGTGAATCAGGGATGGTAATATGTCTACTAATCTATTAGCAATGAGTTTTGCATAGAGCTTCAGATCGTTGTTCAGTAAAGAGATCGGTCTGAAGTTCTGTGGTACATTCGGATCTTTCCCAGATTTTGGAAGTGCCACAATAAGAGCACGGAGCATCTCAGTGGGGAAGGAAGAGGAGGAGGCAGCAGAATTGTAAACATTAGATAGATAGGGAGCTAGATCAAGTTTGAAGGCTTTAAAGTATTCCCCTGTGAACCCATCCGGTCCAGGAGATTTATTGATAGGTAAGGAATCAATTGCTTTAATAATCTCCGGGACCGAGAAGGGTGTGTTGAGTTCTTCCAACTGGCCTGGCGTGACTCGGGGTAGATTAACCTGATCTAGGAAGGTTGATATCAGGGACTCGGTGGGCTGGGTCGTGTTTTGGTCTTCCTTCAGGTTATATAGAGAGTTGTAATAGCAGCTAAATGCATCCGCTATAGCTTGCGGGTGATATAGCTTTTCTTTCGTGGTAGGGTGTAAAATGTAAGGGATTTTCGTCTTGTATCTGACACCTCTAAGGCGGCTAGCCAGTAACTTCCCGGCTTTGTTACCGCTGACATAATAGGACATTTTAAGGCGCCTAGTCGCTAGATCGAAATTGTCGAGTAGCACTAGTCGCAGATCGTATCTAAGTTGTGATAATTGATCAGATAACGCCTGAGAGGTGTCAGTTTTGTTTTGGGCTTCTAAGGTATGAATTTTGGTGACCAGGTCTTGTATTTGCTGTCTCCTCCTTCTCCTGACCCCAGCCCCCATCTTTATAAGGACCCCTCTCATATATGCCTTATGGGCATTCCAAATAGTCATAGGGTTGGTTACAGAGTTATCATTGCTAGAGAAAAAATTAGACAATTCATCCTGCAGTTGGGCCTTGGTAGTACCATCCTGGATCAGCCTCGAGTTGGACCGCCAGACGAAGCATGAGTTCACGCCTGGCGAGTCAGCAACCGACAGCGTCACCGAGGCATGGTCTGACCACGTGATGTCATTGATTTTGGATGCAGTGATTTTAGGTAGCAGCCATTTGTCCGTGACAAAAAGATCCAATCTCGTGTAAATTCGGTGGCTCGATGAGAAAAAGGAGAAGTCCCTCTCCGATCCATTGAGACATCGCCATGCATCGTAGAGTTCTTGAGTGTGAAGGAACGGTTGAAGTGACTGACGATGCCGAGTTGAGCAGGACGTTGAGTCTACTAGTGGGTCGGGAGGTAGGTTAAAATCTCCGCAGAGAAGAAGATAGCCCTTCTGGACTTTTTTAGCTTTCCTGAGGACTTGATGGAGAAATCGAATCTGGTGGGCATTGGGCGCGTATACATTTACGATAGTATACGTAGTGGAGGCAATATCGCACACTAAAATATGGTATCGGCCCAAGGGGTCGGCCAGTTCATCATGTTTAGTAAACGCCACCGTGTCTCTGACTGCAGTAAGCACACCTCCCTTTTTAGCCGAGGAACTTGCTGTAAAGACATGTGGGAACTTAGGATGGGTGCATGAGGGCATTTTCTGCTTGTGAAAGTGGGTCTCTTGTGCACAAAGTACATCGCCCTGGTGATGAATAGCCTCATTCCACATGGATTTTCTCTTTACTGGGTGATTTAATCCCTTAGTATTAATTGTCAAGAATGTGACAGGCATGGAAATCCGTAGACAAAGAGCCGTGTAGAGTAAGAAATAGGTACATCACTTACAGTTTTTGGTGTCCGTATGTGGTGGTGGAGGTCTTTTACCAAGTGGCGGGATCTCGACAGGAGTGATGGGACTCCGACTGCCGGAAGGTTTGTGGTAGCTCCAGCTGCAAAAAGGTGGCTCCAGGCAAGAAAAGAAAGGAGAAAAAAGGGTTGAAGTAAAACGAACAAAAAAAACAACATGGGGATGAGGTAGGTCATGACGACCCGGGTGTAGCGTGCACAAACGCTAACTCAGAGTAGGGGAAAAAGTCTAGCACAGTAACTTGCTCCTAAACAGGGGTACAGCTAAGAGTTAGATAGTTTGGTATCACAGTTCAGCGGGCATTGTGGCGGTGAGATCGGGCGTTTTTCGGGTTAACGAGTTGCCAGTCTTTATCGACCCGCGACGGGTCTCCCTTGGAAGGGCCTCTTGGGTCCTCCTCGGGGATGATGAGCCAGGTTTTGAGAAGATCCAATCCTTTGGAGAGGGAGTCAACAATGAAGTCCTTTCCTTTGTTAGTAATGATTAGTTTAGTAGGGAATCCCCACTTGTAGGCAATGTTGTGGTTACGTAGTGCTTTTGAGATGGTATTCAAGTTGCGCCTCTTCTGCAATGTGTACTGCGACAGGTCCGCAAAAAACTGTAGATCTCTATGTTGTTCAGGGACAAGATCCTTGTTGCGGACTGCTCTCATTAAGCGTTCCTTGATATGATAGAAGTGGAGGCGTAAAATAACATCACGGGGCACGTTGTCAGGTAGATGCGGAGGTTTAGGCAGCCTGTGGATCCTATCCATGGTGACATCTAGCGCTGTCGCGCCGGGCAGAATTGAGGTTATTATGTCAGTGACATGGTCTAGCAAGTCCGATTGTTGAACCGTTTCAGGGACTCCCCGTATTTTAAGGTTGTTCCTCCGAGCTCGGTCCTCAATGTCTGCAATTTTGGCCCTTACCGCTTCCATCTCCTCATCTCTGGCGTCGTGGGCATCCACCAAGCTATTGATGGTGTCGGCGTACTCCCCCATTTTAGTTTCCACATGGTCCACCCTGGCGGATACATCGTGCAGTTCCCTGCCAAACTTGCGCATACAGGACATCATATCGCCGTGCAGCGAGGTTCTAAGGGACACCAACATGTCCTTAAGCGTAGTATCTAGCACAGGTTGGTTATTGGTAGGGAAGCGGTCGATGGAGTCAGGGAGTTCCCTGGTATCATCCCCAGAGTCCAGGCTCGCACTAACCTCAGGAGTGTGACCTTTGTCATCCAGCTTAGGTCTTGTCTTTTCTGGGCTCCCGGAGGCGGAGGAAGGGACAGGAGATTGTTTTCCAGCCGTCGGGGAAGTTCGTTTCGCTGTCTTGCTTTTGGATTGAGTCGTCTGTGGAGTGCTGGCAGATGGTCTGGGAGATTCGGCGCCATCTTGTCTTTGCTCCCAGGCAAAGTATTCGGTTAGCTTCTGAGGCCGCTGGGGGCCCTTGCGTTTGTTCGTCATCCCACGGATGGGCAGCAGGATGAGAGCGCCGGTACGTTAGAAGGTGATCACCGCTGATCAGATTACGTTTTGGTGCTGTATCCCCGTTTCACCGGAGCTGCGTTTTTATGCGACCATTCCGGTCCTTGCCCCCGTCAGGGGTATTAAATCAACAGTTCAGGGTGTTCTCGAGGAGGCAAGCTACTTTGTTATTTTTTTGTGCACTGAACTAGTAATTCAAACAATCTTCTCAGCTTTTGTTTGTCAGTGGATTATCAAACATCTGCTCCCTATATAAGATAAATTGGTGGATGAGGTGTTTGTAGTCCAAATCAAAAGTGTATTCTGGGGTGACAACACCTATTTTTAGTTCAATGTAGTACGGCAAGATAAGATCACCAGGTACAAATATAGAGAACAAGCCTGTAAAAAGGAAAACTAAAGTTTCTCTCTGTGGCATCTGAACATTTTTGCAGGTTTTTCTTAATTTTTCAAAAGAGTTTTTAGTAGTATTGAACTGGCCATAGTAAAGATTTTTTGGCTATACTTCTACTGGTGATAGTGCTGTGCCTATTGATCAGAGGTAATAATGGCTGTACTAATGACACTATATGCTGGTGCAGCAGCCACAGTAGTATGATGTCACCATAGTGACACTGCACTGTTCTGGTGACCATATGTAAAACAAAATAAAACTAACATTATTTTTAACATACTGTCACCAGAGCAAGTGCAGTGTCACTATGGTGACATTGTACTGCTGTGCCGGTGGTGATGTCAGCGCACTCGGTCATTGTCTCTGACCAAAGCCTCAGCAGTACAATGTCGCCAGACCTATGCAGCCATTTAGTGTCCCTGATCACCGCCACATCATTCTGTGTCGCCAAAAGGACTCATTTAATATCTGCGGTACTCCTCTGAAGAGTTCACCTGAAAGGTTTTACCACCCCCACCTCGTGTGAAGGAGCCCAAATGGTACAGCCAGTCAGTGTTGCCAGACCAGTGTAGCTAGAAACGGTGTTCCTGATCAGTGCCACACCAGTCCCAATGTCGCCAAACCAGTTTATGCCAGCAGCAGTGTCCGACTTGTGCCCGCAGACTTTGTGGAAAAGTTTACGATCAAAGAAGCTCAATAAAAACATGTACAAGTGCACAAAAAAGCACAGGCTTCAAGCCGAAATAAAAGTTCAAATGCCTGTAAAAGCAGCTTTTTTTTTTTTTTTTTTTTTTTTTTTAGCTGCAGTGTGCATGAACCCCAAGTCGGATCCTCATCCTAATTGATGTGATTTGGATCCGAAATTACTTTAAGTTGCATTACTATTAGGGTTGTCCCGATACCACTTTTTTAGGACCGAGTACAAGTACCGATACTTTTTTTCAAGTAGTCGCCGATACCGAATATCGATACTTTTTTTAAATGTCATGTGACCATTTTCAAACCACAATACAGACTAAGGATATTTTCTTTAGAATCATGAAGAACTGGTACATCATGGTGTGGGGCTGTTTTTTAGCATACGGTACTGGAAAACTACATGTCATTGAAGGAGTGATCACTGCCAGTGCCACCTTTCAGTGCAGCTCATCGGTGCCAGTGCCCAAAAGTGCAGCTAGCCAGTGCCACCTATCAGTGCAGATCAGTGCCCATTAGTGCATCAGTACAGGGAGGCAGCTTATTAATGCATCTCATCAGTGCCACCCAATCAATGCCAGTGCCACCTATCAGTGCCATCCATTTATGAGTGCCATTCAATCAATGCCAGTGCCACCTATCAGTGCCATCCAATGGCACTGATAGGTGGCACTGGCATTGATTGGATGGCACTCATAAATGGATGGCACTGATAGGTGGCACTGGCATCGATTGGATGGCACTCATAAATGTGGCACTGATGAGATGCACTAATAAGCTGCCTCCCTGCACTGATATAGCACCCCCACCCCCCAAAAAAAAAAAAAAGTTAACCACTTCAGGTTCGTTGCAGCCAGTACTGTACCCACACTTCTTCTGCACAATTAAACATTATCTCATCTGTATGACAGTGACTTCCCCAGCGCTCATGGCTTACTTGCTTTTTACTGTACTTTTCCTGTCGATCGTGCAGTGCGGTCCTTTCGCAAGGCAATGGAGACTCCTAGGACGCCGGGGACGGCCTCTGGATGACGTCACGCACGCCGCCGGGGGACGTCAAGCTCCGCCTACAGTCAGTGTCTGTGTTCAGTACAGTACTGAAGGGGAGGAGCACGCTCAGCCTCGGCGCACTGGCACCGCCCGCGCTACAAGAGGCTGTGTTGTTGTGGATAGCCGCGGCTCTGCTGTGAATCATAGCCGCTACTCGCGGCCCACGGCCCGTGATTAAATGTTGTTCACTGCGTCAATTGGGCCTATATCATAATGCAGGCTGCAGCTGCCTGGACGTGTGGATTTATTATATAGCGGTCGTCGGCCGGCCGCCGGGCCCTGGTGAGAGAATTAAGTTTGGGCCTATATTATGATGGGGGCCTGGAGCTGCAGCTCAATCAGCCCCACGGTTAATCCGGCCCTGCCTCTATGCACCGCTCGATGTCACAAAAAAAAAAAAAAAGTATTCTATTTTGGTATCGGGAGTATTTGAGCGAGTACGAGTACTAGCGCAAATACTCGGTATCGGTCCCGATACCGATACTGGTATCGGTATCTGGACAACCCTAATTACTATACAGTGGGGAAAAAAAGTATTCAGTTAGCCACCAATTGTGCAAGTTCCCCCACCTAAAAAGATGAGAGGGCTGTAATTGTCATCATAGGTATATCTCAACTATGAGACAAAATCTGGAAACAAATCCAGACGATGACATTGTCTCATTTGGAAATAATTTATTTGCAAATTATGGTGGAAAATAAGTATTTGGTCAATATCAAAAGTTCATCTCAATACTTTGTTATATACCCTTTGTTGACAGAGGTCAAACGTTTTCTGTAAGTCTTCACAAGGTTGTCACACACTGTTGCTGGTATGTTGGACTATTCCTCCATGAAGATCTCCTCTAGAGCAGTGATGATTTGGGGCTGTTGCTGGGCAACACAGACTTTCAACTCCCTCCAAAGGTTTTATATGGGGTTGAGATCTGGAGACTAGCTAGGCCACTCTAGGACCTTAAAATGCTTCTTATGAAGCCACTCCTTCATTGCCCAGGCAGTGTGTTTGGGATCATTGTCATGCTGAAAGAACCAGCAACGTTTCATCTTCAATGCCCTTGCTGATGGGAGGAGGTTTGCACTCAAAATCTCACGATACATGGCCCCATTCATTCTTTCATGTACACAGATCGTCCTGTTCCCTTTGCAGAGAAACAGCCCCAAAGCATGATGTTGCCACCCCCATGCTTCATAGTAGGTATGGTGTTATTTGATTGCAACTCAGCATTCTCTCTCTTCCAAACACGACGAGTTGTGTTTCTACCAAACAGTTCTACTTTGGTTTCATCGGACCATATGACATTCTCCCAATCCTCTTCTGGACCATCCAAATGCTCTCTAGCAAACCTCAGACGGGCCCGGACATGTACTGGCAGGGGGGACACACGTCTGGCACTGCAGGATCTGATTCCCTGGCGGCGTAGCGTTACTGATGGTAGCCTTTGTTACGTTGGTCCCAGCTCTCTGCAGGTCATTCACTAGGTCCCCCTGTGTGGTTCTGGGACTTTTGCTCACCGTTCTTGTGATCATTTTGACCCCACAGTGTTAAAATTATCTTGCGTGGAGCCCCGGATCAAGGGAGATTACCAGTGGTCTTGTATGTCTTCCATTTTCTAATTATTGCTCCCACAGTTGATTTTGTCACACCAAGCTGCTTGCCTATTGCAGATTCAGTCTTCCCAGCCTGATGCAGGTCTACAATTTTGTTTCTGGTGTCCTTCGACAGCTCTTTGGTCTTCACCATAGTGGAGTTTGGATGCAAAAAGAAGAAACTTAGACAGCCGCACTCCAATAAGTCTTTTTCACATTGAACCTCAATGCTTAGTCATAGCTATAAACAAAGAAAAATAATTGAAATATATATATACACAGTGATCTAAAATCCTTTCTCGGCCCGCCCAACATGTGATTGGTTCCCGCAAATTGCACGAATCACAACCACATGCTGGACAGAGCAAATGACAGGACAAACATCTATGCATAGTAAGGTGAAAAAAAGCATGTAAATAACATGACCAATATGACAATTGAATAAGGTACAATACAATGGTAAATAAGTGTATATATGGTATACAGTATATGTACAAAATATGAAAGTGAAATATGTAGATGTGCTAAAAATGGTGATATTGATCTTAAAGAATAATAAGAAGTAAAATATAGGAAGGATATATATATATATATATATATATATATATATATATATATATATATATATATATATATATATACACACACATGTCCCATGAGATATGGGATTGGTAAATGTTTATAATAAAAGAAAAAATATATATATTAAAACACAAAAATCCTTGCTATATGGCGTATGATGTGGCTTGTGAAAGAGACAAGAATATTGCATTTTACTGTTGCTATATTGACGACCTGTTATTTATCATCACTGACAGCCACATTGACCTGGACACTTGGCTTCTTTATCTAAATAATTGTCTGAACCTCAACTGTACAGGAGATTTACAGACAACCACTATCGAATATTTAGATGTTAAACTCTCGGGCACCAACAGTGAGATCACCACCAGTCTCTATAGGAAATAAACGTCAGGAAATGCCCTTTTACGGGCAGATTCTGCACATCCAGGGCATACCATTAATGCGGTGCCCTATGGCCAATTTCTTAGACTTAAACGCCTGTGTAGCTCACTTGAGAACTTTTCCTTGGAGGCCAACAATATGTCACACAGGTTCATAGAAAGAGGTTACCCTATTAAAATTATCAACAGAGCTCTATCTAGAGCCAGTACTATATCTAGGGATTCTCTTTTGGGTAATACCGGCATCTCCATTCAAAAACCACACACCATCTCTTTCAGTGATGTTCCCGTTTTCTCCACTCCATATAGTTCTGAATTTAGTAAGATTAAGTCTATCATTAACAAATATTTACCTATATTGTATAATGACACCGCTTACCAACACATTTTGGAGAAAGGGATCAGGACAGTTTCAAGTAGAGCTCCCACACTTGGTGGCAGGTTGTCCCCAAGCCTATTCCAGAGTCAAAACACAAACTGGTTACAGTTCCAGGGCACTTTTAGATGTGGGGTCAATGGATGTAGATATTGCAAGCTAATTAAAACTGGACAACATGTCCATTCCCATTCTTGTGAGAAAAGCTTTGCAATCAAACATTTCATAAATTGCAATACTAAATTTGTCATATGTTATTGGCTGCAGTACATGTAAACTCCAATATGTAGGTCATACAACCCGTAGACTGAAAGACAGACTACGTGACCCTCTGTACGATATTGTTAAAGATCATGACACTAATGTGGCCAAAGACTGGAACATCACACACTCCAAAGATATATCCAGCCTTACTGTTCAAGGTATAGAAAAAAATCACCACTCCTATTAGAGGGGGGGGGGGACAAGTTCAAGAACCTATGCAGAGGAGAGTTTTTTTTGGATATTTTCTCTCCACACAAGAATTCCCAGGGGACTTAATTTGAATGGGATGTATCTCACTTTTATGATTGACTGTTCAGTGAGAAGCTTTTCATGACCTTCATTGCCATGACTATATGTTTACACATTTAATTTAATTTTTTCATTTTTTATTCATTTTCATGACAATGAATAGGTCTTCATTCAATAGATTTCGTGTCACCTTTAGATATGAGACTTCATCTCTTGTGTCAACTACAAGCCCTTTTGCTTCTTCCACTCTGGATGTGGTTCGGTTTTTGTCTACTACACATATACCCTCTGTCCTATGGATTTGGTTCAGCTTTTTGTGTACCCATGTTATGCGTATATCCATATATTACACGCGTGCGCCTACTGTTCATTTGCGCGTGTGTGCGTTTACACATATTACAATCATGCACTGTTACTACATTGGACCCACTATTCACTTTAAGTGGGTCTATTTTGTGTAACCCCATTTAATATGCTTACGTTCATGGGCCTTTCTTCTGTGTTGGCCACGATCATGTATATGTACATTTTACATACCGTATTTATTGGGGTATAGCGCGCACCCCTAAAGTTTCAGCGGATTCCTGTGGAAAAACGTTTTTTGTACTTACAGTTTTGGTGTCTTGTGCGGCGGCCTAGTCGGGTCCGGCGTCCGTCTGCGACTTCGGGTGTCCTCTTCGTCGGGTCCGGCGTCCTCGCGTCCTCCCCGCTCGTTTCCCGCGCCGAGTTTGAATACTGCGCCGACATATACAGAGCGCAGTACACTGTATTGTCGGGCAGGCTCGGCAACTCTCGCGCTGACGTCCTGTACGTCCAGGACGTGAGCGCGGAAGGAGCCGAGACTGCCCGATTATACCCGAGTGTACTGCGCTCGGTATATGTCGGCGCAGTATTTAAACTCGGCGCGGGTATCGGCCTATACCGCGCACCCACGATTTTGCCATGATTTTCAGGGCAAAAAAGTGCGCGCTATACGCCGATAAAGACGGTACGTGTATACATACACAAAATATATTTCTTATTTTTTGAGGTCACAGGCTATCTTAATGGGTCTCCCCCTATGGTGTTTCTGTCTATGGTGCTTACATGCACATGTGTCTTAGCTCCTGCCAGCTCTATGGTTATCAAGCCTTTGCCATCCTTGTGGTCATTTACCCTCAGGCTGGCATTTCTATTTACACACCTATCGGGCAATTGCGATATTTACATTACTACAGTACTTAGTTACTTTATTGCATACATTGATTATGAGGATTCTACTTTTATTTTATACATTAACCACTTAAGCCCCGGACCTTTAGGCAGCTAAATGCCCAGGCCAGGTTTTGCGATTCGGCACTGCGTCGCTTTAACAGACAATTGCGCGGTCGTGCGACGTGTTTTCCAAACAAAATTGGCGTCCTTTTTTCCCCACATATAGAGCTTTCTTTTGGTGGTATTTGATCACCTCTGCGGTTTTTATTTTTTGTGCTATAAACAAAAATAGAGCGACAATTTTGAAAAAAATGCAATATTTTTTACTTTTTGTTATAATAAATATCGCCCAAAAACATATCTAAAAAAAAAAAACCTCAGTTTAGGCCGATACGTATTCTTTGACCTATTTTTAGTAAAAAAAAATCGCAATAAAGCGTTTATCGATTGGTTTGCGCAAAATTATAGCGTTTGCAAAATAGGGGATAGTTTTATTGCATTTTTATAAAAAAAAATTTTTTTACTACTAATGGCGACGATTAGCGATTTTTTTCGTGACTGCGACATTATGGCGGACACTTCGGACAATTTTGACACATTTTTGGGACCATTGTCATTTTCACAGCAAAAAATGCATTTAAATTGCATTGTTTATTGTGAAAATGACAGTTGCAGTTTGGGAGTTAACCACAGGGGGCGCTGTAGGAGTTAGGGTTCACCTAGTGTGTGTTTACAACTGTAGGGGGGTGTGGCTGTAGGACTGACGTCATCGATCGAGTCTCCCTTATATAAGGGATCACTTGATCAAAACGCCGCCACAGTGAAGCACGTTGAAGCCGTGTTTACACACGGCTCTCCCCGTCCTTCAGCCCCGGGGAGCGATCGCGACGGAGCGGCTATAAACAAATAGCTGCGCCGTCGTCCCGGATCTCTCCCTGAGGGAACCCGACCGTCGCATGTAGCGCGGGGGGGGTCCCGATCGGACCCCCCACCCGCTAGAAGGCAAGGACGTACATGTACGCCTATTTGCCTGTATGTGCCATTCTGTGGACGTACATATACATGCGGCGGTCGGGAAGTGGTTAAAAAACAAAAAAAAGATATTAACATAGAAACTACATATGCTTTAAGATATTCTCTGGTATTCCCCTTTTATATATACATTTTTATTTTTGCGTATATATTATTTTACCGCCCAGTCGGTCTTTTTACAGCATACAATATTAGATGCTTGTTTATATACACATATAACTATAGGGTGATTTTCCCTTAGCGATGTACCATACAATATCTTTGTTGCTCCTTTTTCTTTTAACACCATTATAACATCTATTATATACACAAATTCTGGGCACGTATACCCACTTATTTATATGACACTTTTTTTTACATCATCTTATTCTTGTCTCTTTCATGCACAAGCGGCATCATACGCCATATAGCAAGGATTTTTATGTTTTAATATATATATTTTTTCTTTTATTATAAACATTTACCAATCCCATATCTCATGGGACATATATATATATATATATATATATATATATATATATATATATATAATATATATCCTTCCTATATTTTATTTTACTTCTTATTATTTAAGATCAATATCACCATTTTTAGCATATCTACATATTTCACTTTCATATTTTGTACGTATACTGTATACCATATATACACTTATTTAACATTGTATTGTACCTTATTCAATTGTCATATTGGTCATGTTATTTACATGCTTTTTTTCACCTTACTATGCATAGATGTTTGTCCTGTCATTTGCTCTGTCCAGCATGTGGTTGTGATTCCAGCAATTTGCGGGAACCAATCACATGTTGGGCGGGCCAAGAAAGGATTTTCGATCACCTTGTATATATATATACTTGAATTCTTTTTCTTCGTTTATAGCTATGACTAAGCATTGAGGTTCAATGTGAAACGCGTCAGCTGTTTATTTCCCACTGTATGCTGTTTTTTTGTAGTGCATTTCTTTTTACCCAATAAAGGGCATGTCTTTTTTAGACTTATTGGAGTGCGGCTGTCCATATACGTTTCTTCTTTTTGCATGCTCTGTGCATTGCCGGCACCCGTTGGTTCCTGAGTGGACATTGATTGCCTTAGGTGTGCTCACCTGGAGCGGCAGTCTCTCCTATCTGATAGTGGAGTTTGGAGTGTGACTGTTTGAGTTGTGGACAGTGTTTTTTTATACTGATAAGTTTCAAACAGTGCCATTAATACAGGTAATGGGTGGAGGACTTAAGGACCGCCTCCTGCACATTTACGTCGGCAGAATGGCACGGCTGGGCACATGCACGTACGTCCTGTGCTAGTACCCAGCCGTGGGTCGCGGGCGCCCGCCCTTGGACCCGGTCCGAAGCTCCGTGACCAGGACCCGATCACCGCTGGAGTCCCACGATCAGTCCCCAGAGCTGAAGAATGGGGAGAGCTGTGTGTAAACACATCTTCCCCGTTCTTCACTGTGGCTGCGGCATTGATCGTGTGATCCCTTTTTATAGGGATACACAATTGATGATGTCACACCTACAGCCCACACCCCCTACAGTTGTAAACACACATGAGGTCACACATAACCCTATCAGCGCCCCTGTGGTTAACTCCAAACGGCAACTGTCATTTTCACAGTAAACCATGCATTTTTTGCTGTGAAAATGACAATGGTCCCAAAAATGTGTCAAAATTGTCCGAAGTGTCCGCCATAATGTCGCAGTCACAAAAAAAATCGCTGATCGCCGCCATTAGTAGTAAAAAAATTTTTTTTTTATAAAAATGCAATAAAACTATCCCCATTTTGTAAACGCTATACATTTTGGCGCAAACCAACCGATAAACGTTTATTGCGATTTTTTTTTTTAACCAAAAATAGGTAGAATATGTATCGGCCTAAACTGAGGGAAATTTTTTTTTATATATATTTTTGGGGGATATTTATTATAGCAAAAAGTAAAAAATATTGCTTTTTTCAAAATTGTCGCTCTATTTTTGTTTATAGCGCAAAAATAAAAACCACAGAGGTGATCAAATACCACCAAAAGAAAGCTCTATTTGTGGGGAAAAAAGGACGCCAATTTTGTTTGGGAGCCACGTCGCACGACCGCGCAATTGTCTGTTAAAGCGACGCAGTGCCGAATCGCCAAACCTGGCCGGGTCCTTTAGCTGCATTTTAAGGAAAAAGAGAAGAGAAGGCGCCTCCAGGTTAACGACGAAGAGCTTTAATAAATTATAGGTAAACAGCATCCACTTACATATAAATATTGGAGATCCGGCATGTAGATCCTGTGAGTGATCCCTAGAGTGGCGTCCTTCCGCACTAGATGTTTTAGCTGTTGTTGCTCTTGTGCCCCTCTGTGTCGCACTGTCCGTATAGCAGCACAGGCAGCTGGTGCGGTGACACTGTTGAAAGCGAGGCTTGGAGCGCAGCGTGAGTCGCGGTGACGTCACTAGAATGCGACAACGTTTCGAAGCTGGCGCTTGTGATTGGCTAAGCGCGCTCCTTTTTCAAGCATCATGCTTGAAAAAGGAGTGCGCTAAGCCAATCACAAGCGCCAGCTCCGAAACGTCTTCGCATTCTAATGACTTCACCGCGACTCACGCTGCGCTCCAAGCCTCGCTTTCAACAGTGTCACCGCACCAGCTGCCTGTGCTGCTATACGGACGGTGCGACACAGAGGGGCACAAGAGCAACAACCGCTAAAACATCTAGGGCCAGATTCAGGTAGGAGATACGACGGCATATCTCCGAGTTGCGGCGTCGTATCTATACGCCTGATTCATAGAATCAGTTACGCATAGATTTCCCTAAGATCCGACTGGCGTAAGTGTCTTACACCGTCGTATTTTAGGCTGCATATTTACGCTGGCCGCTAGGTGGCGCTTCCGTCGATTTACGCAAGGAATATGCTAATTAGTTAGATACGCCGATTCACAAACGTACGTACGCCCGGCGCTATTTTGTTACGTCGTTTACCAGAGCATGGTCGGACCATGTGATATCTTGGATAGAGGAGTCAGAAATTCTCTCCAACAGCAGCTTATCCGCCAAGAATAAATCTATCCTGAAATAAGAATTGTGTCATGGGGAATAATATGTAAAATACTTTTCACTTGCATTCAGACAATGCCAAAGATCGTAAGCTCCTCTTTGATGAGGAGGTCCCAAAAAAGGTGGGACGGACTCCTGATCAAAGATGTAGTGTCTAAATAACTGTCAACAATAGTATTAAAATCGCCACATATTAATATGCTGCTAACACGCACCTGGGATATTTTTTTGATTACTTTTTTGATCAACTTACATTGGTGCGAATTAGGTGCATAAAGTTTAAAGAACTTTAAAGCGGGGGTTCACCCTATATAAAAAAAAAAAAAAGCGCGAGCTACACTATGCCGGTCTTAATTTTTTTTCCCCCGTACTCACTGTTATAGCGTACATAGAAGATTCCGGGGAATGTGCGTTCCTATGGACAGGGAAGGTGATTGACGGCCGGCCGTGGCACGTCACGCTTCTCCGGAAATAGCCGAAATAGGCTTGGCTCTTCACGGCGCCTGCGCATAGCCTGTGCGCAGGCGCCGTGAAGAGCCGAGACCTACTCCGGCTGTCTTCGGGGAGCGTGACGTGCCAGAGCCGGCCGTCAATCACCCTCCCTCTTGCTAGGAACGCCCATTCCCTGCGGCAGACGGAATCGTCTATGTACGATATAACCGTGAGTACGGGGATAAAAAAATTAAGACCGGCATAGTGTAGCTCGCGCTACTATGCCGGATTTTATGCTGCATTGTTGTTAAGGAGGGTGAACCACCGCTTTAAGTTCTTTTAAGTTGTCCCTTATGGCCAACATTATTCCTCTCTTCTTTGCTGGAAAAGAGGACGTAAAAACATGGGGAAAACTTACATGTGAGCATTTCAGGGTAGCCGACTTGTGGAAGTGGGTTTCTTGTACTGCCAAAATGTCCGCTTTGTGAGGGAGTGCCTCCCTCCATAAGGATCTTCTTTTGGCAGGATGATTGAGGCCTCTTGCATTTATAGAAAGGAGTTTAATACCCATAGTCTAAGTTCCAGAAGATAAGGAGCTCCATAACAGCGGTACGTTCAGATTAACATTGTGAGGTGGAGAGTTAATGAGGCGGGTGCTTGTAACAGAAGGTTGCAGTGAGCAGATTTCTCGACAGAGGCGGAGGAGAAACATGAGGGTGGTTATAAGGATATTCAGATAATTGCTAGGATGGTTCATCACGTATTGAGGCTTGAACTAAGGAAATGCTCAATGTCAAAATTAGAACTGTATCTTTCCCAACAGGGAACCAGGTGTATTAATAACAGCACAACAAGGTGTGTTTTGAGGAGGTTTTGCATTGAGGCATTATCTGCCAATCTTGTTGGACTTTGTGGGGCAAAATATGTTGTTGTGAGGCTGGGCCAGGATCCGGTGCATGTGGCAGAATATGCCAATTTTTCAGGAGGTGGAGGCCTTCCTTTAAGGCAGTGTTTCTCAATTCCAGTCCTCAGGCCCCCCCAACAGGTCAGGTTTTCAGGATTTCCATTATTTTGCACAGGTGATTTGATCAGTTTCACTGCCTTAGTAATCACCACAGCCTTTTCATCTGAGGGAAATCCTGAAAACCTGACCTGTTGGGGGGCCTGAGGACTGGAATTGAGAAACACTGCTTTAAGGTGTTGACAAGATGGTTGGAGCCATTAAAGGAGATGTTGTTTGGCTGGATACTTCCAATGGTAAATTACCTTATTTCGTAAGGCTTTGGTGAGTGTCGCCATGTTGCAACGTTGTTGGAGCGTGTGTTGAGAGAGGTCTGGCAACACTTGTTTATTTTTGGCTTGTTCTGGCAAGTTGTCTACTTTGCGGAATGCATCAAGCTTTTTTTCTTTGGCTTGAAAAAAATGAGCTCTCAGCAACACACCTCTGGGCACTTCTGATGGTAGAAAAGCTGGCTTGGTACCCTGTGAATCCTGTCTTTGGTGAGGTCCATTGGGGACAGTGAAGGAGCAGCAGTCTGGAAGAGATCACGAGCATAGTGCTGGAGTTGTTGTGCGGAGGTAGATTCGGGTATCCCCCTGATTTTTTAATTATTTCTGCGGGAACGATCTTCAAGGTTGGCCAACTTCAGTTGAAGCTTTGTGATGGTTTCTTGTTGTGATGAGTGAGAGTCCACTAATGCATTAAATGATGATGTGACATTGCATATCCTTGTTTCTACTTGGTGAACCCTCTCTCCCAGATCACACACTTCTTCTCTGCATTGTTGTATGCAAGATATCATATCAGGATGAGTTAAGGATCTGAGAGACATCAGCATCTTTCATTGTGATATCAGATATTGGTTGCCCTGTGGTTGGAAACTGAGCTATGGGGTCAATGCTTGGCGTGTTGGCAGGATCAGCGCCATGGGAATCACTCACCTCCATATTAAGTGCAGAGTATCTGTTACTGTTCATTGCCTCCGGATCCAGCCTTGGCCTTGTTTTACCTGGGCTTCTATTGGATTAAGAGCCATAGGGTGAATTAGAACTGCTGGAGCCGATTTCCTCCGCAGCACCTGCTGAGTCTGTATTTGTTAAGGGAAGTCCGTAAGCTCCTGCTGTGCGGGCACAAGAGGTCCAGCAGTTAGCGGCGCTGGATAGCTCCCGCGGCCATCTTGTTGAAGTCTGCGATTCACCGCTGTTAAGAAATCTGGCAGTTTTAGTGTTTGCGGCTGGTCTTGCAGGCGTCTCCTCATGCCGAGCAGGGTCGTTTGGCGGGCTTCCGACAGCCGTGTAATCGATACATTACCCATCAGAGAGAGGAGCCATCAGTTAGCGGTCGCCACGCCCTCTGCCTTTCATCTTTTTAAGTGGGAGAACTTGCACAATTGGTGGCTGACTAAATACTTTTTTGCCCCACTGTAATCTTTTTTTATATGGACTATAGACTGAAGGACTTACAAATTAATGGTTGTAGAATGAATCATCTAAGTTTTCATTATTTCTTATGGGGAAATTAGCTTTGATATACAAGTTCTTTGGATTACAAGCACGTTTCTGGAATGAATTTGGGTGGCAAAAATATGAATGCAATCTACTCATTGGGGGGAGAACCAAGGATACAAAGGGACATAGGAGTCCTAATATATGATAATCTCAGCAATGACATGCAATGCCAAGCTGCTGCTAACAAAGCAAACAGAATATTTGCATGCATTAAAAGGGGATTACCTCCAGAGATAGTGATAATTCTCCCACTCTACAAGACTTTGGTCCTAGCCCGTGAAGTATGCTGTCCAGTTCTGGGCACCAGTCCCCAGGAAGGATATACTGGAAATGGAGCAAGTACAGAGAAGGGCAACAAAGCTAATAAAGGGACTGGAGAATATTGGGTATGAAGAAAGATTACGAGCACTGAACTTATTCTCTCTGAAGAAGAGACGCTTGAGAGGGGATATGATTTTAGTTTACAAATACCGTACTGGTGACCCCACAATAGGGATAAAACTTTTCAGTGGAAGGGAGTTTAATAAGACACGTGGCCACTCAATAAGATTAGAAGAAAAGAGGTTTAACCTTGGACTGCGTAGAGGGTTCTTTACTGTAAGAGGGGCAAGGATGTGGAATTCCCTTCCACAGGCGGTGGTTTTTAGCAGGGAGCATCAATAGTTTCTAAAAACTATTATATAAGCACCTGAACGACCACAACATACAGGGATATACAATGTAATACTGACATATAAATTTGAAAAAAATGTGTAATAGTGATTTCAAATGATGTGATTAACCACTTCCTGCCCGGCCTATGGCCGATTTACGTCCGGGAAGTGGTTCTGAAATCCTGACAGGACGTCCTGCAGGATTTCATGCCGCGAGTGCCTGTGGGGGTGCGCGGCGATCGGTGATGCGGGGTGTCAGTCTGACACCCTGCATCTCCGATCTCGGTAAAGAGCCTCCGGTGGAGACTCTTTACCACGTGATCAGCCGTGTCCAATCACGGCTGATCACGATGTAAACAGGAAGAGCCGCTGATGGCTCTTCCTCACTCGCGTTCTGACAGACTCCAGTATAGGAGAGCCAATCGGCGGCTCTCCTGACAGGGGGGGTTTGCGCTGATTGTTTATCAGCGCAGCCCCCCCTCGGATCGCCACACTGGACCACCAGGGAAGCCCACCCTGGACCACCAGGGTGGGCAAAAAAAAAAAAGATGCCAATCAGTGCCCACAAATGGGCACTGACTGGCAACATGGGTAGATCAGTGCTGCCCCACAATGTCCATCAGTGCCACCCCAAGTGTCCATCAGTGCCACTCCACAGTGCCCATCCATGCCCAGTGCCCACCTATCAGTGCCCATCCATGCCCAGTGCCCACCTATCAGTGCCCATCTGTGCCACCCATAAGTATCCATCAGTGCCACCCATAAGTTCCGCCCATGAGTGCCCATCTGTGCCGCCCATGTGTGCCCATCTGTGCCGCCTATGTGTGCCCATCAGTGCCGCCTATGTGTGCCCATCAGTGCCGCATACCAGCGCTGCCAATCAGTGCCACCTCATCTGTGCCCGTCAGTGCCATCTCATCGATGTCCATCAGTGCCCGTAATTGAAAGAGAAAACGTACTTATTTACAAAAAAAATTAACAGAAAAAAAATAACGTAATTTTTTAAAAAAATGTCAGTCTTTTTTTAGTTGCGAAAAAAAAAAAATCGCAGAGGTGATCAAATACCACCAAAAGAAAGCTCTCTTTGTGGGAAAAAAAGAAAAAAAGGACGCCAATTTTGTTTGGGAGCCACGTCGCACGACCGCGCAATTGCCATTCAAAGTGCGACAGTGCTGAAAGCTGAAAATTGGCTTGGGTGGGGAGGTGCGTAAGTTAGCTCTATCTTTGAGTTATCTCAAAAACGTATATACTCAGCAGCGCTACAGTGTATGGCGAGCCCACACACATAATCTAAATACAGTGTTAAATTAGATAATAAAGTTCCATAAACTAAAGAAAGAGATATATATATATATATATATATATATATATATATATATATATATATATATATATATATATATATACCTGTGAATAAATTAAAGTGATAAAGCAAAAAGTTCATAAATAATGGGAAAATCTTGTAGTCTTCAATATCTTCCACCACACCAAAAGTGTTCAGTGATTCCTTCACCCATCAAATTGGCCACTCACCAGAACAAATTGCCTCACACTCTCGTGTTTTGGCACAAAAGCATAAATTAGTTTTTTCCAAATCAGTGTCACAAGATTTCACTTCCACCAATGTGATTATAATGGCTCCACATGAATGATAAAGAGAAGCGTACAATAGTGTAATATTGCAAGGCAATTTAATAAAACGCCACATACAAATCTGCAATGGTTACACTCACATAAGACTTCCTCAATATCCTTCAGCTGGCAAACAGTGGTCACGGCGGACCTGCAATCAACTTGGATAACTCTCACCACTTAACCGCAATGCACTGCAAATCCCCGGTCTGAAAAATCCTGCTATCGTCCGCTGGTTACAAACGAAGTGCTACACTCACAATTCTGTCACGTCGGTTCATACGTTCAAATGCTCACTGTGTAGCCACGCCCCGACATGTTTCGTCACGGATGACTTACTCATGGGATTTGCTACACAGCACACGATGCATTCTATTTATCTCTATACACTCAATACAAATTAGATTGCGCTTGCGCACGTCGGAGCCTCCGATCGGGTGCAACAACGGCAGCAAGCCAATTAACGAGCGAATGGGTGGCCACTCCATAGATTAGCCAACCACATCGTTCCTTGCAATGCAGGCGGAAGTAATGTTAGAAGGCGGCGTAGTAACTCGCATAAGCCTCGCCACCAACAGTTCACCATCTAAGCAGACTATACCGGTTCAAACAATAATAGTGTCAGGGAACATATAAATTTAATTTATGCCTGAATTATTAATTAATAATTGCATATATAAAACAACATCCTTATGGACAAATAATACTTAAATGTAAAAAGCATATACATACTCATATATTCTACGACGAAAACACATTATGTGTATATATGGGTATATGTGCTTAATTACATTAAAAATAAATGGTTTCCCATGCTCAGTGCAAACCTATAACTTGTACATATATTAATGCCTATGTCCGGTTAAATGTTAATGTTAACAGTGGGTACGGATAGAATGTTGGTTCTAATCTGTAATCTATATATCCCATGTAGAGTAACGCACCTGCCCGGTACTCCTTTGTTGCCATATCTCAAGGTCCCACAGAACCAGACAGTAGTCCTTATCCACTATAATGCTGGAGCACTAGAAGCAGGTCCCCCACATGACCACATAGAAGACAACTGCCTGGTACTCTTATACTGCCATACTTCAAGGCTACATATACCCAGACAGTAGTCCATACCCACTGTACTGCTAAGTCATCCGTGACGAAACATGTCGGGGCTTGGCTACACAGTGAGCATTTGAACGTATGAACCGACGTGACAGGATTGTGAGTGTAGCACTTCGTTTGTAACCAGCGGACGATAGTGGGATTTTTCAGACCAGGGATTTGCAGTGCATTGCGGTGGAGTGGTGAGAGTGATCCACGTTGATTGCAGGTCCGCCGTGACCACTGTTTGCCAGCTGAAGGATATTGAGGAAGTCTTTTTTGCTTTGCTGTGATTCACTGCTTTTAATTTAGCGTTTTTATGTGAGTGTAACCATTGCAAATTTGTATGTGGTGTTTTATTAAATTGCCTTGCAATATTACACTATTGTACGCTTCTCTTTATCATTCATGTGGAGCCATTATAATCACATTGGTGGAAGTGGAATCCTGTGACACTGATTTGGAAAATCCTAATTTATGCTTTTGTGCCAAAACACGAGAGTGTGAGGCAATTCTGGTGAGTGGCCAATTTGATGAACACTTTTGGTGTGGTGGAAGATATTGAAGACTACAAGATTTTCCCATTATTTATGAACTTTTTGCTTTATCACTTTAATTTATTAACGGGTTTATATATATATTTCTTTAGTTTGTGGAACTTTATTAGCTAATTTAACACTGTATTGTATTTAACACTGTATTTAGATTATGTGTGTGGGCTCGCCATACACTGTAGCGCTGCTGAGTATATACGTTTTTGAGAGTTTAATCACATCGTTTGAAATCACTATATACAACATTTTTTTCACATTTATTTGATCTAAAGCGGCAGCTGTAAGACTTTGTTCATTTATCCTCCATAGCGCAGCGGTGGGAATCAAAAGGGCGCATTTACTTGGATTACCTATTTTTTTAATACTGACATATAATCACACACATACAGTACATGTTGCCGAGAATGACAGCATCGCGCTGATTTTCGGCGACATGGTGCCGACATCTCGCACTCGCTGGAATAGACAAAGCACATTCCAGCGAGCGCGTCATAGAAGCGACGGGAGATCCGACTTGGATTCCCGCTAATTCTAGGTGCGGCATTTGGTATGCATTCCTGAGAGGGAGAACTCCACGCCAATTTTTAAAGAAAAAACCGACATGGGTTCCCCCCCCCCAGGAGCATACCAGGTACCTACCCACGTGGGTAGGTACCGGAGCATGATGGGACTGTGAGGCCTATATAAGTCGGATGCAAGCCGCGCACCTGTCATTGCAGCGAGAAGAGGCGACGGGTCAACATCGGAAGAAGGGAGAAGAAGAGAAGATGACGTCACAGAAGAGCGTGCTGGCTGGCTGCTAGTAACTGAGCTAACGCACAAAGATAGCGGGCGGCCAGCGCTGAAGGAGAAGGCACCGGACATCGGGAGAAGAACCGGGGTGCGCCGAGTCAATAGCGGAGAGCGGCGAAGATAGAAGCCCCCCCCGGTGAGCGGAAGAAGCCCCCCCTGCTACAAGAGCTAAAGAAGACAGGGGCGGCCCCCGGAGCAGACTAATCAATTATTTTAAAAAACCTGTGTCGTGTGTTTATTAACTTTAACACTTTGCCTCCAGGTGAATGGGTAGGGGTACGATGTACCCCATATCCATTCACTTAGGGTGGGGGGCCGGTATCTGGGGGCCCCCTTATTTGAGGGTGCTCCCAGATTCCGATAAGCCCCCCGCCCGCAGACCCTGACAACCAACGGCCAGGGTTGTCGGGAACAGGCCCTGTCCTTATCAACATGGGGATAGGGTGCTCTGGAGTGGGGGGCCCCCGCAGTGCGCCCCCCTGCCCCAGAGCACCCGACCCCCCCCATGTTGAGGGCATGCGGCCTGGTACGGCTCAGGAGGGGGGGCGCTCGCTCGTCCCCACTCCTTTCCTGGCCGGCCGGGTAGCGTGCTTTGGATACGGGTCTGGTATGGATTGTAGGGAGACCCCCTACGTCGGTTTTTCGGCGTAGGGGGGGTCTCCTTACAACCCATACCAGACCTACCAGACCTAAGGGCCTGGTATGCTCCTGGGGGGGAACCCATGTCGGTTTTTTATTTAAAAATTGGCGTGGACTTCTCCCTCTCAGGAATGCATACCAAATGTCGGATCTCCCGTCGCTTCTATGACGGCTTTGTCTTCATCGCGGCAAGCCAGCTCGGCGCTGGCCCCCGCGATGGGGCTCGTAGGTGGTCAATCTCGCAGAGAAAGGGAGCGAGATTGACACAATATCGCGGTCACCCACTGTAGGTTGGACTTAATGGACTTGTCTTTTTTTCAACCTCACCTACTATGAATTATGCTCGCAATCCAAGGTTTTACTAAATCTTTTTTTTTTTTTAAATACTGATTGAAATGACATCCTAACTTTGCAGAATCTCTGAATAAGCTTTAACTTGGTATTGTTTAACATTATAAACCAGGCTTTTTATTATAATAATTATTCTTTCTCATAGCCTACCCCACTGGCAGGACTGCCATGAGTTATGGAGCAAGAAGCGCAGAAGACAGCGGCAAAGTGGCATTATACTTGAAGAGCCACCTGCCATCAAAGCTCCAAGAAAAGAAAGTATAGCAGAAGTTGGCACAGAAACTGTCAAAAACAGCAGCCCAGCCCCTTCTCAGCCTGTCAAAACAGAACCTATTATAGCTGACTTGGGTAAGTAGCCATTCGTCAACTTTATATTTAAGCACATTTGTAATTCTTTGCAAGAAATCAGACAGGTGTTAAAGAGAAACTTTATTTCCTCCCTTATTTTTTGAGAAGAAATCCCCAAATACATGTGTGTGTGTGTGTGTGTGTGTGTGTGTGTGTGTGTGTGTGTGTGTTTTTTGTGTGTGTGTGTTCAGTGCCTTGCGAAAGTTTTCGGCCCCCTTGAACTTTGCGACCTTTTGCCACATTTCAGGCTTCAAACATAGATATAAAACTGTAATTTTTTTTTGAAGAATCAACAAGTGGGACACAATCATGAAGTGGAACAAAATTTATTGGATATTTCAAACTTTTTTAACAAATAAAAAACTGAAAAATTGGGCGTGCAAAATTATTCAGCCCCCTTAAGTTAATACTTTGTAGCGCCACCTTTTGCTGCGATTACAGCTGTAAGTTGCTTGGGGTATGTCTCTATCACTTTTGCACATCGAGAGACTGAAATTTTTGCCCATTCCTCCTTGCAAAACAGCTCCAGCTCAGTGAGGTTGGATGGAGAGCGTTTGTGAACGGCAGTTTTCAGTTCTTTCCACAGATTCTCGTTTGGATTCAGGTCTGGACTTTGACTTGGCCATTCTAACACCTGGATATGTTTATTTGTGAACCATTCCATTGTAGATTTTGCTTTATGTTTTGGATCATTGTCTTGTTGGAAGACAAATCTCCGTCCCAGTCTCAGGTCTTTTGCAGATTCCATCAGGTTTTCTTCCAGAATGGTCCTGTATTTGGCACCATCCATCTTCCCATCAGTTTTAACCATCTTCCCTGTCCATGCTGAAGAAAAGCAGGCCCAAACCATGTATATTTGTGTGTGTGTGTGTGTATGTATGTATGTATGTATGTATGTGTGTGTATATATGTATGTGTGTGTATGTATGTATGTATATATATATATATATATATATATATATATATATATATATATATATATATATATATATATATATATATATATAATTATTTTTAAAATGAGATTTATTTGTTTATTCACTATGGTGATTTATTATATGTAATTTTTGATTTAGGAGCATGGTTCCTTTATTTCTTTTCCCCCAAAATACTTGCCTGTAATGCCTTTGACGCCATAAATATTTCCACATTTTAAATTTGACAGTCTTTTCTGATCTGTACTTTGTTTGACTTTGCGACTTGGTTGCAACTCACCTCCTTGATGCACTTCCACCCACCATATCGGCTGAGAACGTGCATTCAATGTTTTTCCTGCACTTCTGATGCCTTGTGCTAGAGAGACATGCACAACCCATTCCTCCTGCATCCTTTCTGTGAGTACCCTACCAGGGATCTCCTCACTTAACAATGGCAGATCAGACCCTAGGGAGCTGGGACAGAAGGGACAACTGACATGCACTCTGCCAGTGGCCTACAGGAAACTGTTCCCTTGTTGCAGAGCAATGTCTTATCGCACCACTCCAGCTGACTCCTGTGGTCTATGACCGCTCTCAAAATTTGCACTCGCCTGCTCGCATTTGGCGAGTGCATTTATTAGCAGTGCGAGTATGGACAGGGCTTCCCCTCCTGCCGCGCACACACTGGCAGTGCGGCCAGTACAGTATTCTACAGCTGACTTGCCAGCGCCGCACCGCTCCACTTTCCTTGCTGCTTTGGACCGCCCCTCTCCACCTCCCACATACGCCCACACTGCACAGGCTAGCAGCAAAGCACAGCATTTGCAATGAAGTGTACCAGAGCCAGCGCCGCCCCTCTCCACCTCCCACACATCTCCCGCACAAGCTAGCAACAGATTTGTGAAAAGAATTGACACCGACGCCGCTTGGGACCGCACTCTCTCCACCTCCGCTTGGAACCGCCCCTCTCCACCTCCCACAGGCCAGCAGCTTTGCCCACAACTGTAGCAGCCACCTGAGATCGCCCCTCTTCACCTCCGCTTGGGACCGCCCCTCTGCACCTCCCACAGGCCAGCAGCTTTGCCCACAACTGTACCAGCTGCCTGGGACCGCCCCTCTATACCTCCCACACATCCAAGGAGTGCACGGATGCCTGAATCCGTGGCTGCAGGACAATGGTATGTGATAATGAGAGAGCCTGTTATGATCTGTAAGCATTGGGGGTTTGCTGGGAGTAAGGGGGGGAATTGGGAGAACATATGTGCTGAATTGGGGGGGGGGGGGTTAATTGGAAGCATAGGTCTGAATCATCCCCCCCCCAATTCTGCCCCCTCCCCCCAATCTATCATACCTATGCCTCAAATTCAGCCCCCTCCACCCAATCTATCATACCTATGCCTCAAATTCAGCCCCCTCCACCCAATCTATTGTATCTATGCCTCAAATTCAGCCCCCTCCACCCAATCTATTGTATCTATGCCTCCAATTCAGCCCCCCCTCCACCCAATCTATCATACCTATGCCTCCAATTCAGAGCACGGGGTCAGGAGGAGGCGGCGCTGTGCCAAGGAGCAGATAAAAAAATATAGATGGACAGCCGCACTCCAGAAAGTCTTTATGGAAAAAGACGTGCTCTTTATTGTAAAAAGGAAAAAATGCACAGCACACAACAGCATACAGTGGGATGAACAGCTGACGCGTTTCGCATTAACAATTAATGCTTAGTCATAGCTACAAATGAGAAAAAAAGATTCTCCAATATATATATATATATATATATATACATATGGGGGTTGTGATTCATTAGTCCCGCCCAACATCTGATTGGCTCCAGTAGCTGGACAGAGAAACGCATGCGGGGGGGGGGGGAGGAAAGAAGAAACCCAATATCAAAAAACATGTGTGAACAAATGTGAAACTGAATGAACAACCATAAGACAATATAAAAATAATAATATAATATAAGAAAATGTGAAAAATAAACACAGGATCCATGAAAGTGTCGGCAGTCTATTAATAATCCCCAGCGACGAAATTGCACTTCTGGGGAAAAGAGATATGGTTTATCTGGGTGTAATAAACAGAACGTAAAAAAGTAACAGTAAATGATAAATATTGATAATATATAAACCATGAGAAGTCTCTATCTATGACTCGACGGCAAGAAACATGAAAGATGTGTAAGTATATACAAGTGGATGTGAAAGAGGGAAGTCCCATAATAAGAAGTGAAAGACAGTGTATCGTGCGGGAAAAATCCCAGCACGAGACACGCAATTAAATGTAAATAAATTAATTATATATGTGTGTGTATATATATACGTGAGTGAAAAGTGTCAAATGAAGCAAATTAATTCAATATGGTTGACAGAATCACATTAGAACTAATGAGTAAAATGCCTACAAGTCTGTTGGCAAAGTGAATGGTGAAATAAACATGAATACATTTTTTTTAACATGTTGATTGGCATGGGAGATGTAAATCCAACCAATAAATGGTATAGATATGTGTTAATGTATATGTATGTTAGTGAATTAAGTTTCATAAGATGGAAATTAATAATAGTAAGGAGAAGTGACAGAGTTTAAAGCGGTTAATGCCACCATAACGGTGCACTCGCTCAATATATATATTTTTTAACAAGTGCATCTCCTCAGTCCTTTATTCTCTGATATGCCCTACATTATTATTTACATATATTCTCTTTGGCATATCTTGTCCTTGCATGTCCATACAGTCCACATACAACCCATTGCACATACTCAGAGGCTTTCTGCATGGTTAGTCACAGAGACTACATATTGTCCCGCGGTTTGAGGTTTCTACTGTATTAACTTTTTTTAACCTTGTTTTACCTATAAACATAAAATGATATATAAAAAAGATCTTAAACACTTATGGTAACTTTATTCGTTTCAGGGGTTTTAGGCATACTATTTTATTTTCCCTAAACCTTTATGCATATCACATATATATATTTTTTGCGTCGCAATATTATAGCCTTATTATTGGCCTTTTTTTTTGCGCGCATAGTCTAAACGACCATTTTTATATTTTCTATATTTACATATATATGCATATCTGTGGGATGATACACCGTTATGGTGGCATTAACCGCTTTAAACTCTTGTCACTTCTCCTTACTATTATTCATTTCCATCTTATGAAACTTAATTCACTAACATACATATACATTAACACATATCTATACCATTTCTTGGTTGGATTTACATCTCCCATGCCAATCAACATGTTAAAAATGTTTTATTCATGTTTATTTCACCATTCACTTTGCCAACAGACTTGTAGGCATTTTACTCATTAGTTCTAATGTGATTCTGTCAACCATATTGAATAAATTTGCTTCATTTGACACTTTTCACTCACATATATATATACACATATATAATTCATTTATTTACATTTAATTGCGTGTCTCGTGCTGGGATTTTTCCCGCACGACACACTGTCTTTCACTTCTTATTATGGGACTTCCCTCTTTCACATCCACTTGTATATACTTGCACATCTTTCATGTTTCTTGCCGTCGAGTCATAGATAGACTTCTCATGGTTTATATATTATCAATATTTATCATTTACTGTTACTTTTTTACTTTTTGTTTATTACACCCAGATAAACCATATCTCTTTTCCCCAGAAGTGCATTTTCGTCGCTGGGGTTTATTAATAGACTGCCGACACTTTCATGGATCCTGTGTTTATTTTTCACATATTCTTATATTATATTATTATTTTTATATTGTCATTCAGTTTCACATTTGTTCACACATGTTTTTTGATATTGGGTTTCTTCTTTCCTCCCCCCCCCCCCCCGCATGTGTTTCTCTGTCCAGCTAATCACTGGAGCCAATCAGATGTTGGGCGGGACTAATGAAGCACAACCCCCATATGTATATATATTGGAGAATCTTTTTTTTCTCATTTGTAGCTATGACTAAGCATTAATTGTTAATGCGAAACGCGTCCGCTGTTCATCCCACTGTATGCTGTTGTGTGCTGTGCATTTTTTCCTTTTTAAAATAAAGAGCACGTCTTTTTCCATAAAGACTTTCTGCAGTGCGGCTGTCCATCTATATTTTTTTATCTGCTCTATCCTATGCATTGCCAGCACCCGTGTGGCTCCTGAGTGGACATTGATTGCCTGCTTGTGCTCACCTGGAGCCGCGGTCTCCCTACCTAATCGCTGTGCCAAGGAGACTGAAGACAATTATAATGTAAGCGCCTGTAACAGCGTGCTCTCCTCTTTCTCCAGCCATGCATTCCTCTGCTCAGGTGAGGCTGCAATGGTGGGCACAGGTGAGGCTGCAATGGTGGGCACAGGTGAGGCTGCAATGGTGGGCACAGGTGAGGCTGCAATGGTGGGCACAGGTGAGGCTGCAATGGTGGGCACAGGTGAGGCTTCATTGAGGGGCACAGGTGAGGCTGCACTGATAAGGTTGTTAATATTTATTTTTGTAACTTATTTTTGCATAAAACATTTAAGTGTCATTTCATGAGATAATTTATGAGGGTGTGTCTAGGGGTGGGGGAATGGTAGGGATTGAGTGGGGCACTGGTGGCGAGTAACTTTTGAGGCCTGGCTAGTGGCTCAGGGCTTGACATTTTGAGCCCTGGTCTATGAGACAAAAGCATATTTTCCAGCCACTGTTTCAATTCTTTGAAAAACTTTCAAGACTGTTCTAGTAGTAGATCCTACTGTTTAAGTCATCTTTTTCTACCCAAGGTGGTTTCTTCTTTCCACCTCAATCAGGATATTATTCTGCTTTCCATCTGTCTAGCTCCAAAACCCATCAAGGAAATTTTCCCCATACTGCTTAGATAATAGGGCTGTCATGATCTACCTAGCAGCTACTGCCCCCCCCCCCCCCCAGAGATCTTCCAGAACAGCTTACATGAGCGAGAGGGGGCTGCCTCCCCACCAGGAAACGCATGATCCACTTTTTCTTTAAAAGCCCCAGCATGCTCCCTAACTTTCATGTGTTCCTCCTGCCAGTTAGGACACATCCCCATTTGTGTTTTTTTTGTACGATCAGGACAGCAGTGCGCAGGGACCTCCTGAGTAGGGTCACCATTTTTTACAATACAGGCTTTTGGGGTATGACCTCTACCCAGCATCACAAAAATTTGTTGTGGGTTCTTTTGTTTTACTGTGGTTGCTGAGGGATCTCAGCAAGCTGTCCCAAGCAATCCACTCAGGGGAGAAGGTGATTGCTGCCCGGTGGTCATCAGTTACCAGAGAGTTACTCCTTGAGGACTGAAGACATGTCTTTTTCATACATGTTGCAGGTTGGAACACATGAGTCCTCTTAATAATGGTGGTCCTGGTGCAGGGAAAACACTGCGGCTGTCTCTAGCATGCTCATGACCTTGTGGTGACGTCAATTCTGGTTGCACGTGGATAATGTAATTTCAGGGGGAACAGCATGCGACTATATTGCTTATGGGGCAGCACAGTGGTGTAATGGTTAGCACTTTCGCCTAGCAGCAAAAGAGTGGCTGACTCGAATCCCAACCACAGCATGACCTGCCTGGAGTTTGCATGGTCTCCCTGTGCCTGCATGGGTTTCCTCCCACATGCCAAAGACATGCTGTTAGTTTAATTGGCTCCTGTGTGAATTAGCCCTAGTATGTGCATGTATGAATGTGAGTTGGGGACCTTAGATTGTAAGCTCCTTGAGGGCATGTACAATATATATGTAAAAGCACTGCATAAATTGACGGCGCTATACAAGTACCAGAAATGAAATTAAGCTTTGTAATACAGGAAAGAATGGTCAAAGGAAAGGTCATGGGCACCTCATTCCTTGAGTAATTAACAAAATAAGAAGAGGAGTTGCTCCTGTTAGGAGCTTGGATTTTTAAGGTGCCAGTACCCAAAACTCATAACATCCATTAAAATGTATATGTTTTACAAATAAACTTTAAGCAGAAGAAAAAAAAAATCATCATTTAAAATTGCTGGATCAATTCCTTTCTGATCTTAAACATGATCAGTAGTCCATAGTGGATATGGAATGATAATCCCAACATGTTTCACCAATTAAACTTCTTCAGGGGATATAAAGGCATGATATAAAGTACTGTGTGTTAGTTTTTTTTTTAATTGATCCTAAATACCTTCTGGCACACTGTGACCCCTATCCCCTCTACCAATCAAAGGAGAGCAGTGGGAGGGGCTAAGATTCCCCTCTGACTGACATAGGTCAGCCAGCAGAGGGAGGTCATGTGACAGCACAGTGGTGCTGTACAAGAAGGTATTTAAGATTATATTAAAAAAAAAAAAACTAACAGTACTTTATATCTTGCTACAACAGAGGGGATGCCAGTTATTTATAAATCTGACTTTACAGCCACAGGTCTATGGCAGCAGGAAGGAGGGGTGGGTTTGGAGATTTTCTTTCACACAACTAGGAAATGACAGGCAGGGAGGGAGCGCGAGTGACTGTGTACATGAGAGGCACGTAAACTGACCACAGTATCATGGATCAGCAGCCGTGATTACCGTGCAAAGTACACACAGGGGATGTTGTAACAGGCAGGATCCACCAGGTATTTTAGAATGTAGAGTTGGACAAATTACTTTGCAGAAGCACTGTGGTGTTGATCATGCTTTACAGCGGGGATATGCAATTAGCAGACCTCCAGCTGTTGCAGAACTACAAATCCCTATGAGGCATAGCAAGACTCCAACAGCCACAAGCATGACACCCAGAGGCATGATGGGACTTGTAGTTTTGCAACAGCTGGAGGTCCGCTAATTGTATATCCCTGCTTTACAGGAACAGAAGCTTATTTTTTTCCCCTTTTTTTAGGGTTACAACCATTTTTAACCACTTGACCACTAGGCACTTAAAGTTGTCATTTTTTCCCACAATTCTTATCGTCCATGGACAGACGCAGCCTTCACAAGTCTTGACATATGGGTTATGTTCCTGTTCATAGGAGAGGACTAGGCAGAACATGTTGGATATTTAAATAATGTTACTTTAACAGAGTTGAACAGCTCTGCCCAGGGGGTGGTCCCTCCGGACATAACCCTTCTCCCTGCAGCATGCAGCCTCAGTTTTTTTCTGCCTAGCAGAGTAGGATGTGGCTCCCTTTTGGGCCCAGCGCCCTGAAGACATTTTTCATTTTATTTTTATTTTATTTATTATATCAACTGAAAGCTAGGTGACAGGCTGGATATATAGATCCTTGTAGTCTCCTCAGTACGGCCAGCAAGCGTAAGCACACCGTAGCTAAGGGCTGGGTCTGCCACAACATATCCCATGTCTCCGGGGGTGGCCGGTGAGCTTGTTTCTCCAGGGTCCACACATGACTGGGCTGTGGTGTTGTCTCACTCACAGTGGGCCAGGCCAACAGCTACTCCAACGCCGTTGTATGCCTGTCAGGAATGCGCCGACGGGTAAGTACAGTCCTTCCTGCCTCGGCGGGTCGGTACGGCTAGGCATTCCTGGGGTTAGGGGGTCCTCCTATCCCTGCTCTTTCACATATCCCTCTGCTGCTTTACCGCTGCTAACGGGGGGGGACCTGTGGGGGGGGCTCCATTCCCCACCGGGGGACTGAAGGGTGTCTGGGCCCATTTTTATCTGTGGGGTGTGCTTTGCCTTAGGGAAGCCCCATTAGGCCTTCTCATCCACACCATGGTGTTTTGCTGCCATTTTGGCGGCGCAGACGCAATTTTTTTGCAGTCTGCTGTTTACATTGAAATTTCCCATTGGCGGCCATTTTGTTGTGGTCGCGCTACGGCACAGCTTGTTGTTGCGGTCGGCCATTTTACTGTGACCATGCCCTGTTTCTCTGAGGCGTCCGGCCAATTTGTGTGGGGTTTTGGCCTCTAGTGCTGGCTTTTTAAACTGTGCGCAGCACATATGTCCTCACAGATTTTTATCTCACGGCTTTACCTCACAGATTTTTGCTCACAACACACGCTGTGTACAGAGGGCGGGCAGTGGCGCTGAGCAGTCTCTTGCTGGGTTCGTGAGTCCCCTGGGTAACCCCCCGGTCAGCGCAGCGAGGAGGGTGGACTTTCAGGTCTTGAATAGGTCCCTGAGAGCCCTCTATGTAATGGAGTCAGTATCTGGTCCTTCTTCCACAAACAAGCCAGAGATGGCAGCCGGTGCTCCTGCACCTGCGGTTCTCATGGACACTTTGTCGGCAGTCCTGGAGACCTTTGTTGCCAGGGTGGGAGCGACATGCCTGCGTAAGGGGGGTTCAAAGCGCCCCCCTACCCGGCCATCTCCTGGGGAATGCTCTGACTCAGACCCGGCTGAGGCGCAGGACTCCGATTCTGGGTTGTCCGAGGATGTGGACCAGGACCTTCCTTGTGAGGAAGACTCCTCACTTGGATCAGTACAGGACAGTGCACTTATCAGTGCTGTAAGGGACTCCCTTAAGCTGCATGGTGCAGCTGAGGCATCCACTGAGGTTCAGTCTTTTTTGGGTCCCACAAGTCGGACTGCTATGTGAAGGTTTTTCCTTATGTGCCTTTTTTTGACAAGTTCATTGATAAGGACTGAGAAAAGCCGCAGAAGTCCTTTGTGGTTCCTCAGCGCCTGGCGGGTCCGTTACCCCTTTGAGGACAGCCTTTTGAAAAAATGGGCTTCTCCTCCGATAGTTGACCCACCGGTTGCCCGGTTAAATAAGGTAACCGCTCTCCCTATAAAAGGGACCCCCTACTTTCAAGGACCATACTGATAGGAGGTGCGAGGCGCTGACCCGCTCCATGTTTACAATGCTGGGGTCTGCATTGCGGCCTATTGTGGCTGCAACCTTGGTGTCTCAGACACTTACCGAATGGGCAAGAGTTTTGCACCAGACTGTGGAGGAGCACCAGCTCCCTCCTGAATTTTAGCCTTTTATATGTCTGTGATGCTTCACTGGATGCAGCCCACTTGATATCCAGAGCCTGGATGACATTATTAAGGATGTCACTGGAGGTAAGAGCACTCTCCTCCCTCAGTCCACCAAAGGGAAGGAGCCACGCCGTAAGCTGGGTCCCTCGTTTCCCACTCAGAAGCGGTATTTTCATCAGTCAGGGCCCACGGGTAGACCCTCCCAGGCCGACAAAGACCCAGCTGGGGGATAGAAATGTCCCTGGGTGCATAAGCCGAACAAACTGGCACATTAAGTTTTGCCCCCGCCCGACTCACGGGTGGGTGGACGGCTTCGCAGGTTCATCGGTGGACCTCCCTGCTCTCCGACCAGTGGGTCTGCGAGGTGGTCTCTTCGGGGTACAAGATGGTTTCTTTCCTGTCCACCGAACAGATTCTTTCCATCAAATCTCCCTCTCCTTCCGGCTCTTCGTTCTGCCCTATTGGGGGCAGTGCAGGATTTGCTGGGTCGCCGGGTAATTTTACCCGTTACACAGAAGGGGAGGTTTCAGGGATTTTATTCAAACCTCTTTGTGTTCCCGAAGGAGGACGGTGTCCGTCCAATCTTGGACCTCAAAGCCATACATGCCTTTGTGAGAGTTGGGAAGTTCTGCATGGAATCAATTCGCTCGGTGGTGGCTGCGCTCCATCTGGGGCACTTTCTGGCATCCTTGGACATCAATGACGCATACTTGCATGTCCCAATTTGTGCAAGTCACCAGAGGTTTCTGCGCTTTGCGATAGGGAAAGACCACTATTGGTTTGTTGCCCTTCCCTTTGGCCTAGCGTCGGCACCAAGAGTTTTCACCAAGGTGCTGGCACCGATCCTAGCTTTGCTGAGACAGCCAGGCATTGCCATTGTGGGCTAGTTAGACGATCTTCTTTTAAACGCAGCTTCTGGCTCAGAATTAGAGGAGGATGTGTCTATAGCCAGCCAGACCCTCCAAGAATTCGGGTGGGTGTTAAACATCCAGAAGTTGGTCCTGGTTCCGACTCAGCATTTGGAGTACCTGGGGTTGATTCTGGACTCCGGAGGCGAGTCTTTCTTCCCCTGGAAAAATTGCAGTCTCTTCAGTCTGCTGTGAAGCTGTTAACTTCCCACAAATGGTCATCTCTCAGTTTTTGCATGCGAGTCCTCGGTCTGATGGTAGCCTCCTTCGAGGCAGTACCATATGCCCAGTTCCACACTCGAGTATTGCAGAAGGAGATCCTGTCCAAATGGAACAAATCTTCATTGTCTCTGGATCGCCACATTCAGATAAGCCACCTAGCCGGAGTCTCTGAATTGGTGGCTGAGATCACGGGGTCTAAGGTCCGGGAAGTCGTTTCTTCCTTTCAGTGGACGGTGATTACGACAGATGCCAGCCTCGCAGTTTGGGGGGGTCCAGTTGGCCCAGGGTCGCTGGACTTTGCAGGAATACCATCTGCCGATCAATGTCCTGGAACTTTAAGCGATCAGGATATGCCTCTCCTCGTGGTCGAGGAGGTTGCAAGGTCGCCCAATCGGCATTCAGTCGGACAACGCCACAGCGGAGGCTTAGGTCAACCATCAGGGGGGAACACGGAGCTCGGCTGCAGCGTCCTAGGTCGCTTACATCCTGGGTTGGGCGGAAAGAAGCGTGCCGGTGTATTGTCATATTCTGCTGCCTATCGTAGAATGCTGCGGAAGTCACGTGGCGGCCAACTGCGCATGCGCAATGCGTTCCAACCGCAAGTGCGATGCGTTCAAAAAGGATTTACGACACTACCCTTCAGTGAACCCATCACAATTTGTCACGGAAGTGACGTATTACCATAGACGGAGCGGGGGGAGAGAGAGAGAGACCCATTCAGAGCGAGAGAGATCGTGTCCATATATTTTTTATAAGGGAAGTAATGCACATAGGGGAGGTAATCCCCTCCCTGAGCCCCGGTTCTCTCTCAGTATCTCTATATCTGTATCCGTTTCTCGCTCTGAATGTATTTCAGTATCTTTATATCTCTATTTCTCTGTCGCTCTGAATGTGTTTCTCTCTCTCTCTCTCTCTCTCTATGGTAATACGTCACTTCCGTGACAAATTGTGATGGCTTCACTGGAGTGTAGTGTCGTAAATCCCCTGGAACGCATCGCATTTGCCGTTGGAGCGCATTGCGCATGCGCAGTTGGCCGCTACGTGACTTCCGCAGCATTCTGCGATAGGGCGCAGAATATGACAACACACCGGCTCTGTCGGCCATCTACATTCCGGGCGTAGAAAACTGTCAGGCAGACTACCTGAGTCATAGTTTGAAGGAAATTGCTTCAATGCGCATCCTCACAGAGTGACACTGTGGATGCACCGGTACAAATGTGCCAACATCCCGATATTTATAAAAGGAAACTAAGTTACACTAAGAGATGGACTTTAAACGGCACATGGGTAGTTCATGTAAAAATCTAGGGGTCTTTATTATAAAGTTCTAAAAAATGCAATAGTACAGTCAAAAAATATATATTTCTTTATCCTACATCACGGGACACAGAGCTGCTTAGTAATAACTATGTGGGTTATATATCCTACCTTCAGGTGCTGGACACTGGTGTAATCAACCAAACAGGAAGTCCCCTCCCTATATAACCCCTCCCATACTGGGAGTACCTCAGTTTTTTCATCAGTGTCTAAGGTGTTGGTCACGAATGAACATGTGCTCTGAGGAGCTCCACTGGAGGGATCCATGCTGGATTTAAGAAGCCTCCATAAAATCCGGATCCGTCCAAGGTGCTTCATAGCCAAAGTGGACGGTACCCGGGCCTCGGTACGAAGAACGAGGTTTTGCCTATAATGCTTCTCTCTGAGAGCTGGACCCTGGGTTCCAGAACATTGGTCGATACCAAAGACCAAATGTTTTTCTGTTGCCAGGGTGCTATATATGTCCAGGGGAGAGGTGACCTGCTATGGACCCCAGTCCCTGAAGGTCTGAGACGAAGCCCACGGTGAGGGGTGAAGGCTGGGCCTCTTGCTTTGCAACACCCTGCAGCGTGGACAGGTAAGTGGAGGGTCTGCGGGACTTGGTCCGTCAGCAGGTTCTCCATTAAGGGGACTATGGGTAAGCCTATATTATGCTGCATGCATAATGCATGCATGGGCATATCCACCACTATGTCTGTTGAGACAGGATGGTTTGTTTTGTAACCCATACTTTTCCCCTGCCTGGCTCTAGTGGTCTGTTGGGCTAACAGGTACAAGGTGCATTATGGAGGTGAAGCAGTAAAGCTTACTGGCCTGAGGACTTTGGTCGGCCTGGGTGTTCCTCGGGTCCATCCCTGGCTGCAGCTCCCCCTCAGCAGCCCGCCACGGACCGCGCGGTTACGCGCGCACATACACGTGTGTTATATAGGCGTGGAGCGGCGGGGCTGAGCCAGGCAGCGTGCGGCGTCTCCAACAATAGAGGCACAACGGCGGTGGTGGAGGAGACACAGAGCGCGCGGTTCCAGAGGCTGTCAGCGCCTTTGACTCCTTAGGAGTTTTTCAGGTTTGGTGGACCCAGGTACCCTAAATGCAACCTGTTCAGGGGCTGAGAGCCCAAGTCTGGACACATTATTTGGAGTACCTGCCTTTAGCCTCCTCCCCCAAAAACAGGTCTCACTAGTTCCAGTTTTTCTGGTGGAAGCTTCAGCCCATAGGCAGCTCCACAAGTATTCCTAAGTACTTGTTTTCACTACATAAGGGAAGACTTTATTGTGGCCTAAGATTCCTGTCGATCTGTATTGAATACAGAGGAAGTACCTCGGGGCACCAGGGGTCTCCCCGTAAAGGGGGGTTCAGGGGTAGGAAGGGGTATCGCCACCTGAATCTGGTGGTTCTTTATCATACTTGCATGATACTATCCTCCCCTGTAGAGACTTAAGACAGCTCACAGAATGAGCTATCAGCCCTGTCAGGTGTTGAGCCTCTCCCAACATTGCAGCACTCTGCATATGTTTTGTTGCAGCATTTATGGGTCTATAAGAGGTTAACTGCTATATTCACAGCATCCTCACAAGCAGAAGACAGGGTGTGTCCCTTTCCCTGCTCTAATTCCTCAAACCAGGGGATTGGAAGACCTGAGGATAAAGGTTCACTGTCAGAGAACAGATAACAGGTGTCAGCCTAAATGAGGAGAAAACTATCAGAAGCCACAAGCTCTGGTTGCAGCTGCAGTCTTTTCAGAGATTCAAGTTGCATATAACTTCCCTCAGCCTAGAGAGCCTCTGTCTCTATAAAGTCCTCATCCGGGTGTTGGCTTCAGGCTAACCGAATGCACAACTGGGGGGTGCACAGTTGCTGCTAGCCACATGGCTAACGTTGCAGGTTGCGGAGTCGCACATCTGCAGAGCATAACTGCCTCTTTACCAGTCCGCATTTTTGCATGAAATACATGAGTTTGAAATGTTCAAAATGCATGTGGGGTAAAGACAGGTAACACAGCATGTTTTATTGTTGATTACATAAATATACATGTTTTTTTGTTTGTATGATTTTACATGGTCACATAAGGGCGTTTAATCACAGCAAAGTGCCTAAAATCGCATAAAATGCTTAAAGTGCATAAAGATGCAGGATCTCACATGGTTACCTGATAACACGAGTCCTCGATTATCCAAGGATGTTTGGTCACACAAAGAGGCTTGTTTCCACAGGAATACCTAAAATCGCATAAAGATGCTGGAGTGCATAAGGATGCGGAATCGCACACGGTTACTTGATAACACGAGTCCTTGATTTCCCAAGGATATTTGGTCACCCAGAGAGGCTTGTTTCCACAGGAATACCTAAAATCGCATAAAGATGCTGGAGTGCATAAGGATGCGGAATCGCACACGGTTACTTGATAACACGAGTCCTTGATTTCCCAAGGATATTTGGTCACCCAGAGAGGCTTGTTTCCACAGAAATGCCTAAAATCGCATAAAGATGCTGGAGTGCATAAAGATGCGGGATTACACATGGTTACCTGATAATTCGAGTCCTTGATTACCCAAGGATATTTGGTCACACAGAGAGGCTTGTTTCTACAGAAATGCCTAAAATCTCATAAAAATGCTGGAGTGCATAAAGATGCGGGATCACACATGGTTATCTGATCGCCCGAGTCCTGGATTACTCAGGCAGGTTTGGTCACACAGAGAGCCGCAGAAATGCTAAAATCGCATTAAAATGCTTAATTGCATAAAGATGCTTGATCGTACAGGGGTGCTCGATCATACAAGAATCCTTGGTCACACAAGGGTACTTGTCCGCACAGGAGTGCTTAAGATGCATAGATGTTGGATCGCATGAAAATTGCTGAATCGCATAAGGATGCATGTTTGCCTAAATTTTGCGTTATGAGGCATGATAATTAGGTTTCCTTAATTATACAGGATTCCTTGGCCTTACATAGGAATTCGGGTCTGCAGGGGTGCATGTTGTGTAATGCTGCATAACACGTTCATAGCGCATACTTGGTTGCAAGATGCTTATTCATAGCTCACATGCTATATGTATACGTGTATGCAGCACGCCCCCTTTTATGTTTTTTTTGCTGAAAACATATTTGCATGATTCATATTTCCATGTACAGACGCTGCCATAGAGGCATGTGGCCTTTGAAAGCTGGCCACATGCACATATGAGGAGCCATTTGCAGGTGTGTTTATTTACGAGGGGCTAGGGCCCGCCTCTACCTAGGGGCCCAGGGTATAGCAGTAATGGCATACCGAGGCAAGCTCCTGCTGACAGATCAGTCAGTAGCATGGCTGGGCCTTGGGGAGTCCAGCATGGTTAAATATCTGGAACTCCTGGTTTAGGATCCCAGTCTAGTGGGAATATGCTGGCTTCATTCAGAGACAGTTCCCTATGCTCAGTTTTAATCAAGGCTGATATAGACATTTTGCGGTCGGCCTGGAACAAGTGGATCCTAACCTAGCATTATCCTAGGAGTCTGGTCCCAGGGATATGCTGGAATTTCAGTTGAGGGGGTTTGACTGAATGATTGACAGAAGGGAAGATCCTTCATACCCTTTACCTGGGAGCAGGTTGCGAGGGCTGGCCTCTAAGGATAGAATCCAGGCCTGGAAGAGACCACGGCACAGGGAAGGTGGTCATGCTCCAATGGAGCTTTATCTGTCGGCCTTCTAGAGCTGCGGATGGAGCATCTGGCTTAAGGGCCTGAATGTTTAAAGGGTTGCTCTGTCTGAATACAATCTGACAGTGCCTCTCTGGTGGTTTTTCTTTATTTACCAGGGAGGAGCTTGGGCCTGGCCTATTGTCAATCGTCAATTCATGGAATACTAGATTGGCAGGCGATTCGCTTGAGCCGTCTACGATTATGTCAGGGGGGTTAACCTCTACACCCCAACTTGTTTCTGACCAAATGTCACAGAAACGGTACCCTGTTCTTAGGGGGTATTGGTCCAGGTTCAGCAAGAAATTGAACAACTTTGTGGCAAGGACAAAGGATCCACCAACATGCGGAACAGATGTGTTGGTGATCCTGGGGGACCAGTCATCGCTGGTTAGGTGTTTTCTCCCCCCAAGGCCTCAACTTTCGTGGCGTCCATGCTACACCAGAAGAACGGAAGCTGACCTAACTGCTCCGGCATAGCCCATGCGACCTAACTGTGCAGGCACAGCAGAAGTGATCGTATAGGAACCAGGGCTCCTTACGGCTTGTCCAGGCCTGCTTCGCAGGGTTACATCCTGTCTTGCATACAGGGGTATTAATTGTCTGGCTGTTATAGCCCGCATTCTGGAGGATCTGGGTTTCAGAATCGGCGGCAATTACCTTGATTCATACAGGAGAGCTGGCCTCCAGGACCAGATATCCTAGGATCTGGAAGGCCCATGTTCCTGGTGTGAAACCAAGGGGTGGCATCCTTGGTAGTATGTCTCAAGTAAGAGTCTTGCCTTCCTACATTGGTAAGAAGATGGAGCTAGCCTTAAGTTCCATCAATGATCCAATCTCTGCCTTGTCAATATTTTCAAGGGTCGCTTGTGTCACACTCTTGATCCGGGCCGTTATACAAGGGGTGACGGGTATAAGTCCGCCAGTTAGGTCACCCTTAGGCTCGAAAGATTGGATATAGGTGTGTCAGCTTACAGGGTCGGCACCTTGGGCTGATGCGCCATACTCCCGTCATTCTTCTAAAGAAGGAATTGGTGTTCTTTGTTTGCAGTTGCATCTGCAAGAAAGTATTGGCAACTATCTTTGTATAGAGCCATACTTAATTATTTGCACAAGAAGGGTGATGTTAAATTCTCACCCAACCTTAGTTACTAGAAGGATCTAGTGTTCTTTTGAATCCAAGATATTTTTGCCTTCCTTTTTCAAAACCTTCGTCCGCGGAAGGAAGGTTATTGCTTTTCTCTCAATAGAGATGAGAGCAGTTAACAATCTATCTGAAGGTTTTCAGATATAGAAAGCTGGCGTTTTATGGTGCTACCAGAAGACCCTAGATATGGGCAGGCAGTATTCAGATCAGCTATTAAGATGGTCTCTATCTCTCTCCCTCTCGTAAGAAGGGTCAAGCCCTAGCTGAAGCAGCTACTCGGATACGGAAAGCTGAGAGGTTTGCGTTGCCAGAAGGCCCCAGGAAAGGGCAGGCAACGTCTAATTCAACTATTTTCAATGTTGATTCATCAGGTTATTATTCAGGCTTGTGGTTTATAGAGTGGGATTCCCCCTGGCTTTTTTCAGGGGCTCCCTACCAAGATAGTAATCGCTTGGCGCGATGCTTTACCAAGCCTTTATAACTCAGATTTGCAGGGCCGCAACTTGGTCGTCTGTGCTTACGTTCATGAATTCCTATCGGGTGAACATAAGACGGCAGGAGGACGCAGTCTTTTGGCGCAGTATGCTGCAGGCAGCATTATAAGTCCTCTCATGGCGGTCTGCGTTGTTGGTGTCTCCCTCCCCTCAGTAGGCATTGCTATGGGACATCCCACATAGTTATTACTAAGCAGCTCTGTGTCCCGTGATGTACGATAAAGAAAATAGGATTTTTAAATACAGCTTACCTGTAAAATCCTTTTCTTGGAGTACATCACGGGACACAGAGCTCCCGCCCCTCTTGTTTGGGGATATTGGGACACTTATTGCTTTGCTACAAAAACTGAGGTACTCCCAGTATGGGAGGGGTTATATAGGGAGGGGACTTCCTGTTTGGTTGATTACACCAGTGTCCAGCACCTGAAGGTAGGATATATAACCCACATAGTTATTACTAAACAGCTCTGTGTCCCGTGATGTACTCCAAGAAAAGGATTTTACAGGTAAGCTGTATTTAAAAATCCTATTTTTTGTAAAATAATTATCAGTACACGGCCCAGAATAAAGCTCTATGATAACTTCCAAAAACTATAATAACATTTGTACATTCAAAAAAGAAAGATATACATCCAGCAAACAATAATGGTTGGACAGTGTAAATATGGAGTGAATAGCCTTAAACATCGGTCCGATATGCATAAAGATTTTCTTGCTCTGCTCTACATGTTTCGCGTATCGTAACGCTTCTTCAGGAGCATGATGATACACAGGTCGTATTGAGTAATATAACACTAGACTGGATACCAACACACTAGCAATATATCTAAACCAGATAGCCAGTTAAAGTTGTAGAAATCCTAATGGGCAGCAAAAAAATTGTAAGCGGATCACAGTCTGCTGGTAGGCAGAACAGGAGGCTCCTTCCAGGATTAGTTCACTAAAAATGCCAAAGTGTCCATACCAAGTATAGAACTGATGTGTAGATTAGGCAGGGACAGTCTGTCCACAGTAGTGCCTAGTAGTAATAATGTAGCCAGGTTCTTAATGCCAGGCTGATTGGCGTGGTGACAAGCCTGCAAAAAGCCTCTCCTGTGCGCTGCTTTCTGCATATCGGACCCATGTTTAAGGCTATTCACTCCATATTTACACTGTCCAACCATTATTGTTTGCTGGTTGTATATCTTTCTTTTTTGAATGTACCAATGTTATTATAGTTTTTGGAAGTGATAATAGAGCATTATTCTGGACCGTGTACTGATGATGATTACTTTACAAAAATATATATTTTTTGACTGTACTATTGCATTCTTTAGATAAAGACTCCTAGATTTTTACATAAACTACCCATGTTCCGTTTAAAGTCCATCTCTTAGTGTCCAGACTACCTGAGTCGCCAGATGCTGGACATGGGGGAGTGGAGAAATGGTCATTGCATCCGGAGGGGTTTTTAACTTCTTTGCAGGAGGTGGGGCACACCGGACATGGATCTCCTGGCCCCTCGCCTCAACCGCAATGTGTCGATGTTTGTGGCCAGGTCCAGAGATCCCTGGGCAGATGCGTTAGTGGCCCCGGCGGGACAGTATCGGCTAATTTATGCCTTTCCCCCATTGAAGTTGCTTCTTTGGCTGCTCCGCAGAGTGCAGGCCGAGGGGATCCCGATGATTCTAATCGCTCCAGACTGGCCTCGGAGTCCTTGATACGCCGATCTCGTGCGCTTGATGGCGGATGCACCCTGGCGGCTGCCAATGCGGAAGGACCTTATATCTCAAGGTCCCATACTTCATCCTGCTTTACAGTCGTTGGCTTTAACGGCATGGCTATTGAAAGCCAGGTATTAAGGGACCGGGGTCTTTCCGACTCGGTCATCTCAACCATGCTGCGGGCATGGAAGTCTTCTTCCAGGAAGATCTACCATTGCACCTGGAAGGCCTACATCCCTTTGTGCGAAGAGATGGGGTGGTGTCCACAGATGTATTCCGTTTCCAGGGTCCTGCTGTTTTTACGGCATGGAGTGGATCAGAAAATTTCCTTAAGCACCATAAAGGGACAGATTTCAGCCTTGGCTGTGTTCTTTCAGTGGCCTTTGGCGGCCTATTCCCCCTTTGTGCAGGGGGTTCGTGATATACATCCCCCTTTTAAATCACCTCTTCCTCCATGGGATCTGAATTTGGTGCTCTCGGTTCTTCAGGAACCTCCTTTTGAAAACATCAGAGAGATCCCTCTCTTGACACTATCTCAGAAGGTGGCCTTTTTAGTGGCCATTACTTCTGTCAGACGTGTTTCTGAGTTGGCGGCCTTGTCTTGCAAGTCGCCATACTTGGTCCTCCATAAGGATAAGGCGGTGTTGCGCCCGCATCCTTCCTTTCTTCCGAAGGTGGTTTTGACCTTTCACCTTAACAAGGACATTGTAATTCCATCCTTGTGTCCTCGGCCGGAGCATCCTAAGGAGGTTTCGCTACATACTTTGGACAAGGTACGCGCTTTGTGGGTGTACCTGTCTGCTACGGCTCCGTTTCGGAGGTCTGACTCACTTTTTAAGTCGGGGGCTGGTCCACAAAAGGGCCTGGCGGTCTCGTTGGCCACCGTTTCTCGGTGGATCGGGCAGACCGTCATACAGGCCTATGCTCTTAAGGGGCAGGCGCCCCCCTTTCCGTCACTTCACGTCACGTCACTTTCGACCAGGGCAATTGGTGCTTCCTGGGCTTTCCAACATCAAGTGTCTGCCTCACAGGTGTGTATGGCCGCGACTTGGTCGTCCGTTCACACTTTTTCCAAATTTTACAAGGTTGATGCGAGTGCATTTTCAGATGCTTCCTTCTCTCGCAAGGTTTTGCAGGCGGCTGTTTAAAGTTGCAACTCCTCTATTGAGGAGCTCTGCTTGTTTTGGTGTGAAGTTGTTTTTACTGATACTGTTCCCACCCCTAATTTTTTGACACTGCTTGGGGATGTCCCATATGTCAAGACTTGGGATAGGATTTTTTGTACTCACCGTAAAATCCTTTTCTCTGTCATCCGTGGACGGACACAGCACCACTCCTTTTTAGGTTTGTACTGCGGGGGGTTATGTCTGGAGGGACCGCCCCCTGGGTGGGGCTGTTCAACTCTGTTTAAGTATCATGTATTTAAATATCTATCATGTTCTGCCTAGTCCTCTCTTATGAACAGGAACATGACCCATATGTCAAGACTTGTGAAGGATGTGTCCATCCATGGACGACAGAGAAGGATTTTACGGTGAGTACAAAAATTCATATTTCTTTTTTTCACAAAATTGTCATATCAGGTTATTTCTCACACGTGGCATATGCATACCACAAATTACACCCCAAAACACATTCTACTACTCCCCCTAAGTATGGCGATACCACATGTGTGAGACTTTTACACAGCGTGGCCACATACAGAGGTCCAACATGCAGGGAGCACCGGCAGGCATTCTAGGGGCATATAGAGAAAACGGATGTTACCGGTGCAAAAAGAAGAAAAAAGGGATTTCTCTTCCGTTCATAGACGGACACAGCCTTCTTTGACAGTAGGGTTATATCCGCTTTCACTAGGAGAGTTTAGGCAGAAAAAAAGCACTTAAAGTGTTAACAAACACAAACCTCAGTGCAGCTCCTCCCAGGGGGCGTGCCCCCCCCGGTATAACCCACACCCTGCTCTAGCAGCCTCAGTTTTTTCCTGCATAACGACAGGAGAGTCAGGCTTCTGGAGTCCCTGTACTCTGGAGATTTTTTTCTTGCGATTTTTCTCGCTTTTTATTATTTTGTTCCTGCATTTTTGAATCCTGCGATTCTTCTATCAACAGCCGACTGGGTGACAGGCTGGGTCCTCGGCCCTTGTAGTCCCCCCCAGGTTCTGCCTTCGAGCGTGTGCCGGCCCTTAGCTCAGCTTTGGGACATCCACGACAGGCCCCGTTGCTCCAGGGGCGGCCGGGGAACTTCGGTTCTAGGGCACGCATATGACCGGTCTTTTATGGCTTTGTCACAGTGTGTCTGGCCGACAGCCATGCCGTTTAGCGGACGTTGGTTCTGTCTGGGATACCTCCAGCCGGTGGTCGCAGGACGGGTAAGTAGTGACCCCTTGCTCAGGTAAGTGGTCTGGCTGGAATGTTTCCCTTGGGAGGTCGACTGAGGCTTCGCCCTGCTTTCCTCTCTCCCTTATTCCTCTCCTTCCTTCCCTATGGGTAGCGGCTGTGAGGGGGGGCTTTTCTGGGGTCTCTTTATTACACCGGGGCCTGTGTATTCACTGCAGGGGGCTGTGTGTGTTCACTGCAGGGGGCTGTGTGTGTTCACTGCAGGGGGCTGTATGTGTTCACTGCGGGACTTGTGTGCTTTTTTGCTGTGGCTGCTGGCTATGTCTGTTCTTAAAAAAAAAAAAAAAAATGCGCAATGGCCGCCATTTTGCCGTGGTCGCGCCTTGCATAGTTCGGCGGCCATTTTATTGTGGTCCTTGGCGGTTTTTTGCATTACAGCGGCCATCTTTAATTTTCGTTTGGCCTTGTGTGGCCGTTTTAGCGCTCGGAGAGACCGCGAATCTCTCCGTGGGGACAGTCAGCAGCGCGGCCGGCTTCTCGGCACATCAGGCTCCTCTCCGCGCGATGCACCAGGCGGGGTGGTGAGTTCCCTGGGGGCCCTCATGCTCAGTAAAACGGCCTAGAGGTGACCGTGGGTTGTTCTCTGCGTAGCAGTTTGGGTAACTCGGTGGTGGGATGCCCTGGAGCCTGTACTAGGTACTTCCTCCCCACTAAGGCCTGAGTTAACCCTTGCTGCCCCTCCCCTTCCCACTTCTGTTGAGGGAGTTTCTTTCTCACTGGTCTGAAGCAGCTAGTGCATGGTTGGGGGGTAAAAAAACGCCCCCTCCCTGAGCCTGCTTCTGGGGATGCCTCTGACACTGGACCATGCCCGACTTTTTCTGTCTGGCTCTGGTTCTGTGGTGTCAGAGGATGCAGGCTTAACCCACGCGGACAAGGAATTTATTGGAGCTCTTATTTTCTGCGGTTAGAGCTTATAGCTCAGTGGTGGTATGCCTGCCTTGCATACTCCTGTAACTAAACGGTTTGAGGTTTTGGCGGAGGTACCAGATGTACCGGTCCCTTTTGGGTTCCGCAAACCGCAGCGCACTACAATTGTGTTCCTTTGGACTTTTTATGTTACACCGCAGAATATTTTTTTTTTTGCAGTCCCTGAATGCTTTGCGACCCCTTTGTAAGAAGGTGGGTCTCTCATCCTGTGGACCCTCCAGTGTCAGGATGGAGCAAAGCCGCCACGTTGTCCGTGGAAGGGGCTCCTGCTTTTGGGGACCCCGCTGGGACCGGTCTTGGCTCGGTCTCTGGTGTCACAGACTCTGACTGAAGGGGCAAAGCTCCTCCTGCAGGAGCTGGGGGCACAAGATGCTGCTGAGCCCTGTAAGGACCTAGCTGAACATTTGGTTCAGGGTCTGTAGTTCGTCTGTGAGTCGGTCCTGGATGCGCTTCCCTTGCTTTCCAGGGCCTCCGCCTGTGTGGGGGTGTTTGCGCCGCCTCGTGTGGCGAACATGCTGGTCTTCGGACCGATCCTCAAAAGGATCCTTGGTGGACTTAACCCTTTAAGGGTGGGCGGCTTTTTTGGCCTCCCGGGATGACACCCCTAGGGATGCCACGGGTGGTAAGAGCACGCTGCTTCCACTGCTAGGAGGGGCAAGGAGCCTCGCCGTCAGTGAGAGCCCTCCTCTCCCGAGCGGTTCGTGCGCCCAGCACGTTGGGAATGTCTGCAGGGTGCTATGGCCCCCGCTGCGGGGCTGTGACGTGCCTGGCACCACGTGCCTGACGGGCCTGCGGGACAGTACTGCTTCCGCATGTAGGTCTGCCCCCACCCGTGTCGGGTGGGGGGCTGGCTTTGTGACTTTGCGGCTCAGTTGAGGCCTCTTCTTTCCAACCGTTGGCTTTGCAATGTTGTTTTCTCGCGGTGCAAGATAGATTTTCTCTCTTGGCTACCTAACAGATTTTTTCCCTCCATCCTCTGGCTTCCTCCGGTTGGCTCTGTCCAGGATCTTCTGATCGGGGGAGTGATTGTGCCAGTTCCCTCGATGGAACGGTCTCAGGGGTAATACTCCAATCTGTTTGTAGTCCCCAAGGAGGACGGGGTCCGTCCAATCCTGGGCCTCAAGGCCCTCGTTTGTTTTTTGTCAAGTACAAAATTTCAGGATGGGGATTTTCTGGCGTCCTTGGATGACATGAACGCGTACCTGCATGTTCCCATATGCTCTAAGCACCAGAGGTTCTGTGCTTTGCGGTCAGGGAGGACCATTTTTTATTTTGTGGCCCTCCCGCTCGACTTGGTGTCGACACCACAGGTTTTCACCGCGGTGCTCGTCCCGATACTGGCCCGGCTGTGACAGCGGGGGTTTGTTATCGTGGGATGTCTGGACGACATTCTCCTACGAGCTCTGAATTAGTGGAGCCGTGTCTATCACGTGTCAGACTCTCCAGGAGTTTGGCTGGCTTCTGTATTGTCCAGAAGACAGTGTTAATTCCGTCTCAGGGACTGGAATTCCTGGGACTAGTCCTGGATTCCGCCGGGGGGGGGGGGGAGATTTTTTCTCCTACCGGGATAACATTCAGACTCTGCAATCTGCTGGGCAGCAGTTGTCGACCTAGAAGTGGTCATCTCTGCGATTCTGCATGAGGGTTCTGGGTCTGGCGGTGGCCTCTTTCGAGGCGTTTCTGTATGCCTAATTCCACGCCAGGGTGCTACGGAGGGAACTGCTGTCACGTTGGGACAAGCTTCCGTCATCTCTGGATTCCCAGATTCAGTTGGGTCAACTGGTCAAGTCTTCCCTGGTGTGGTGGCTGACGTCTCCGGTGCTTCAGGCCGGGAAGTCGTTTCGGCCATGTCACTGGACAGTGGTCGCGACGGATGCCAGCCTCTCCGGTTGGGGAGGGGCTTTTGGGGCACCCAGTCAGCCCAGGGGCGTTGGGCTCAGGTGGATGTTCTGGATCAAGCTTTGCCTTGCCTGATGGTCCCCGGATCTACAGGGCCGACCGGTCAGGACTCTGTCCGACAACGCCTTGGCGTGCGTCGCTCATCTGGGAGGCACACGGAGTTCTGTTGCAGCGACGAGGGTCGCGCACATCCTTCGGTGGGCCGAAAGATCCGTTCCGGCTCTATCGGCCGTGTACATTCCGGGAGTTCGGAATTGGCAAGCCGACTTCCTGAGTCGGACTGCGTTAGACCAAGGTGAGTGGTCTCTCCACCCGCAGGGGTTTTTGGAGTCTGTGCCGAAAGTGCGGCACTCCAGGCGTGGACCTTCTAGCGTCCCGCCTCAACCGGGAGGTGCCACGATCGTGGCTAGGTCAGGCGTCGGGCGCGTTGGTGGCTCCTGGGGGTCACTATCGCCTAATTTACACCTTCCCTCCTCGGTGGTTTCTTCCTCGCCTGCTGCGCAGAGTGGAAGCCGTGGGGATTCTATCAATCCTGATTACCCCAGATTGGTCGCTCCTGGTACGCGGACCGGGTGCGTCTGGTGACAGACGCCCCCTAGCGTCTTCCCCTGGGGCTTGATCTTCTGTTACAGGGTCCGATCTTCCACCCTGTTTTTACAGCCACTGGTTTTAGCGGTGTGGCTGTTGAAAGCCTGGGGCTGAAGGTCCGAGGCCTATTGGGCTCGGTGGTCTCTGCCGTGCTGCCTGCACGGACGTCTACCTCACGTAGGATTTACATCTATGTGGAAGGCCTACTTCTCTGTGTGTGAGGAGATGTACTGGCGCCCTCGTACATGCATGGTTTACAGGGTTCTGCTGTTTTTTACAGCAGGGAGTGGATCAGGCTCTCGCCTTAAGTACGGTTAAGAGTCAGTTTTCTGCTCTGGCTGTTTTTTCTTCCGATGAGCCTTGGCGTCGCACTCCTTGGTGCGTACGTCTGTTCAGGGGGTCTGGCATGTGGCCCCTCCGGTGCGCCCTCCACTGCCCCCATGGGACTTGAATTTAGTATTTTCGGTTCTTCTGGATGCTCCCTTTGAGGATATTTGGGAGGTTTTTTGTTGACTGTTACTAAAGGTGATTTTTTTCTGGTAGCAATTACCTCGATCAGACGGGTGTCTGTCTGAACTGGCGGCCTTGTCTTGCAAGGCTCCCTACTTGGTCATCCTTAGGGATGAGGTGGTGCTGCGGCCGCAGGAGTTTTTTCTCCCCAAGGTCGTTTTCGGCTTTTCACATTGATGTGGACATGGTTCTTCCATCCTTATGTCCTCGGCCGAAATGCAAGGGGGAGGCCATTTTACATCATCTGGATGTGGTTCGGGCCCTACGAGTGTACTTGTCTGATACGATTCCGTTCCGGAAGTCAGACTCACTGTTTGTGTCGGTGACTGGTCCTACAAGAGGGCCTGGAAGTCTCGTCGACCACCATTTCTAGATGGACCCGACGTATTGTGCTTCAGGCCTATGCCCTGAAGGGGCGGGCGCCTCCCTTTCGGGTTACGGCGCATTCGACCAGGGCAATCGGTGCCTCTTAGGTTTTCCGGCATCATGGGTGTATGGCAGCGACCTGGTCGTCGATCCACACTTTTTCAAAGTCTTACAAGGTGGATGTGCGTGCATCTTCTGATGCCTCCTTCGGCCGCAGGTGTTACAGGCGGCAGTTTATGGTTGGAGTTTCTCCGTTAAGCAACTCCGGTTTTGTTTGGGGTGTAACCTGTTTTGCTCTGTTATTTTCCCACCCCTCGAAATTTTTTGACACTGCTTTGGGACGTCCCTACTGTCAAAGAAGGCTGTATCCGTCTATGAACGGAAGAGAGAATAGGATTTTTGTACTCACCGTAAAATCCATTTCTCTGAGTTCATAGACGAACACAGCACCCACCCCTCCTTTGTTTGTACTGCTTGTTACGAACTGAGGCTGCTAGAGCCCCCTGGGAGGAGCTGCACTGAGGTTTGTGTTTGTTAACACTTTAAGTGCTTTTTTTCTGCCTAAACTCTCCTAGTGAAAGCGGATATAACCCTACTGTCAAAGAAGGCTGTGTCCGTCTATGAACTCAGAGAAATGTATTTTACAGTGAGTACAAAAATACTATTATTTTACTAAGTTAATGCCTTGTTGTTTGGTTTGCTGCAATCAGAAATGCATATCACTTTTGGGTGACATGCCAAGAATTTTTAAACAATAAGTGGATTGCGCTAACCTAGTAATTAAACCCACAACTGGTGAGTAACCTATCTTTATAACCCTAAAAAAGCATTAACTATGTGCATATATTCCAAAAAATATTTTGTGTCCCCCAATATGTGTACATGTGTGTGTGTGTGTACAAATGTGTGTGTATATAAAAATGCGTAAATTAGACAAACGTATCAAAAAAAAACCCTGTGCTTTAAATGGGTGACCTGTGCAGATATTCCCCCCCAAAGGGGCAAAAGTGCAAGTGCTTACTGGTATAAATTACCAGTTATGTTATACCTATATAAGCTACTCCACTTTTATCAGTGAAACTCTATAAATGTTATAAATCTCAAAACCAAACATCAAATATCACAGAACTTTGGAAATAAATAATGTGAAATATACAAAGAAGACAAAAAAAGGGGAAACCCCTATGTAGGCCCCGTTGTTATATAGGTATAACATAACTGCTAATTTATACCAGTAAGCACTTGTACTTTTGCCCCTTTGGGGGGAATATTTCCACATGTCACCCATTTAAAGCACAGAGGTTTTTTGTTACGTTTGTTTACACATTTTTTGAGTGTATGTGTATATGTATATATATATATATATATATATATATATATATATATATATATATATATATATATATATATATATATATATATATAGTGTGTGTGTGTACATACATTTGTATATTCACATAGTGGGACACACAAAATATTTTTTGTGATATATGCACATAGTTATGCTGCACACGATAATGCTTTTTTAGGGTTATAAAGATAGGTTACTCACCAGTTGTGGGTTTAATAGGTTAGCGCAATCCACTTACTTTTTAAATATTCTAGGGGGATACAGTTCTAATTTGACTATCTATTACACTTTTGAGGCACTGTAGTGACATGGATGCGAAATGATGTGGCATGGATGAGCTGTGGATGGATGGCTAAGCTTGGTTGAGCCATGAATGTGGATGGCTGGGTATTGCAGAGTATGGACGGACGGTTGAGGTATTGCGGAGTATGGATGGACGGACGGATGAGGTATTGCAGAGTATGGATGGATGGATGGACGGACGGACGGACGGACGGAAGAGGTATTGCAGAGTATGGATGGACGGACGGATGAGGTATTGCAGAGTATGGATGGATGGATGGACGGACGGACGGATGAGGTATTGCAGAGTATGGATGGACGGACGGATGAGGTATTGCAGAGTATGGATCGACAGACGGATGAGGTATTGCAGAGTATGGATGGATGTGGTATTGCAAAGGGTGGATGGATGGATGGACGGATGAGGTATTGCAGAGGATGGATGGATGGACGGATGAGGTATTGCAGAGGATGGATGGACGGACGAATGAGGTATTGCACAGTATGGACGGACGGATGGGGTATTGCAGAGTATGGATGGATGGACAGACGGATGAAGTATTGCAGAGTATGGATGGATGGACGGATGAGGTATTGCAGAGGATGGATGGACGGACGAATGAGGTATTGCACAGTATGGACGGACGGATGGGGTATTGCAGAGTATGGATGGATGGATGGGGTATAGTAGAGTATGGATGGATGGATGGGGTATAGCAGAGGATGGATGGATGGACGGAAGGATGGGGTATAGCAGAGTATGGATGGATGGATAGACGGATGGGGTATTGCAGAGTATGGATGTGGCTGGAATAGGCACTGGAATAGGGTACTTTTTTGCAAAGTGTGCATCACCACTGGGCACTCTATAGGTCCAAGGCAGTGGTCCACCTACAGAGGAGTCCAGTACTGGAAGACTCCACCTGCTACCCCCCCCTTCAAAAAAGGGAAATTGGCCCTGCCGAAGTGAGCAAAGAAGAACATTGTGGCCTCGCTGGATAACCGCCAGGTGGAATAAGCTAGAGCTGGTCTGCTAAACACAGGTCCTGGTGATCAGGCTCTGACTGGGTACCAGAGCAGGCTGATCAGGAATGTTATATTTCCCTGGAACATCCTGTTTTCCTTTTTAGAAAGCCTGGTTTGCGTCCCTGGACCAGGGTTCATTGGGCTGTTCTTACGGCACTTGGGCCATCTTGGGCGCTACTGCGCAGGCACCAATCCACCATCTTGCTGCTTTCAAAGGTGATGATACTCTTGCACAGGTACCATCTTGGTACTCCTGAGGGCTTGTGGCACCATTTGTCTTTGCATGCTCAGCTGCTATTTGAGGAGCAAAGTCACATGTGTGGGAGCAATTTTTCTCAAGCTGCAGAAGGAAGAATTGGGCTGTGCGCACAAGGATCTCCCAGTCAGGCATTGCACTACCACTATTTGCCGGTAGGGCTTGCAGACTATATATTCCCGTGCAGGGGACCACACACTGCAAACTCTTTGAGTATCCCATAGGGGATTCATGGAGGACCCTAAACACAGGAGGGAGGTGAAAGATTGCATCGTTTAGCCTGTTTCTATGATTCCAGACATTGTGTGTTTTTTTTTTTTATTACTGGCTTCTTTCCAAAATTAGGCAGTTAAAGCTCCCCCTATCTTGACTTGGGGGCAGTATTTTGACCACATTCTTTTTGCCTGAGCAAAGATACATTTTCCTGGCAAATGTACTTTCTGAGAAGGAAAACCCTTTTTCAAAAGATGGGCTCAAATGTGAAGGACCTGCATCCCCTCAGCTCCCTCTCAACCTTCTAAATCAGATTCTTTTGGGCGTTTAGTGGAGCAGAATGAGGTGACAAAGGGAGATTCTTCTGATTTCAAATGATAATTCTGTGGAAGAAGGCTCTTTCATGGTGTTTCCAAAACTGAAAGATACCACATCAGGGTGTCTATGGAGGAGGTGCACAAATGTCTTAAGTTATCTAGCCTCTGTGCCAGAGGGCCGAAAGTGACCAGCATGGCTTCTAGGAAACAGAATAAACTCCCTATGTGTATGCTGTTCTGCCTTGGCAAAGCACATTTTGTATGAAGATTGGAAACATTCAGAAAAAGGTTTAGGTTCTTCATAAACGCTTTGTGCAACTATATCTTATTGATAAGGTATTCATCAAAAAGGGTTGTTTCTCAGGTAGACTTGGGTATCTCCTGCATCAATCTTCACGTTTTCGGTTTAGGGCTTGCCTTCTTTCAGGGACCTTTTGGATAAACATTGAGGCCCTGCTTAAAGCAGAGGTCTGCCCAGAGAGGGAACACAGATAACCCCTTGATTAACCCCCTAGTGTTAACCCCTTGATTAACCCCCTAGTGTTAACCCCTTCCCTACCAGTACAATTTTTACAGTAATCAGTGCATTTTTATAGCACTGATCGCTGTAAAATTGTCAATGGTCCCAAAAATGTCAAGTGTCAGATCTGTCCGCCATAATGTCGCAGTCCCGATAAAAATTGCAGATCGCCACCATTACTTTAAATAAAATAAAGATGCCATAATTCTATCCCCTATTTTGTAGACGCTATAACGCAAACCAATCTATATATGCTTATTGCGGGTTTTTTTTACCAAAAATATTTAGAACACATATCGGCCTAAACGGAGGAAATTTTTTTTTTAAATGTGAGATATTTATTATATCAAAAACTAAAAGATAGTGTTTTTTTTTTTTTTTTTACCAAATTGGTGCTGTTTTTTTTTTTTTTTTATGCAAAAAAACGCAGAGGTAATCAAACCAGTAGCGTATTTGCTCTAAAACCGCAGCCCTATAGTATAACTGAGCATTGGGTAGACCAACTCCACCTAGGTGTCAAGCTTTGTAAAGTTGTGCCAACGCAACTCTGGGCTTCTTACATCCCCAGATAAATTTCTTAAGAGAAATCTGTAGTTGAGTGAAACATTTCTGGGGAATCGGGGGAATCGGGATGGGCAGCAAAAGTTTAGGCATCACCTGCATTTGGTATGCAGCTATCCTTCCCAGCCATGTAAGATGTAGAGTGCCAATTTGGTTAAGTTCCACTTTGCTTAAAGGGGTTGTAAAGACAAAAATATTTTCCTCTTAAATTAAAGTTTGACAGTAGCTTATAAAGTAAAAAGTAATGTTTTGCATTATAACTAGTTTGATACCTGTTGTTGATATCAAGCTTTTTTTTATTCACCTCCGTCACTCCTGAATCATTATTCTCACTGACTTCCTGGTTTGCGGTGCGCATTCATTCTTGCTACATCACGGCCTAATAGTTCCCATTAGGCTTAGCCTCAATGCCTGTGAGGGATAAGAGAGCATCTTCACGCAGGGCTGTAGTCATAGGGAGGGGGTGAGCACATTCTGCTTTCCACCATGCAAAACGGCTCAGATGCTGGTGGAAAGCAAGAAGAAGAGTGACAGGAAATGGCATTTTCAAACCTGGATTACTGTATTTTGGAGGTCAAAAGGAAAAACGAGGTAAGTGATATTTAAATGCTCTAGCTTACAGCAATCAATTGATCTAATAAAAAACTAACTTTAAGCCTAGGTGCACATTGGAGCGATTTGTCATGCGTTTTGAGAGATCAAATCGCATGACAAGTTGCAGCCTTTTGACGGCAATGGCACTGTTACAATCGGTGCGACAGCGATTTTGCAGCGCTGCACCGATTTGCAAAATTATTAAGTGCACTACTTTTGCCGATTTCAGGTGCGATTTCAATAGATATCTGTGTATGAAGCCACACAAATGTCTATCAAGTAGGACCTGAAATCGCGCTGACCATGCTACTTTGAAATCGCGCTACTTCAAGTAAAGTAGCACGATTTCAAAGTAGCATCAATGTGAACCAGGGCTTAGTGTTCCTTTAATAGAGGGGGGTAGTTAATTGCATACATTTTAGAGGAAGTTAGTTGTACACCCAAGTACGTGATTGAGGGAGGGTCCCAATTGCAAGGGAATCTATTTTGTAATCTAGTTTTTTCATCTTTAGGTATATTGAGTGTCAGGGCATAACATTTGGTTGTGTTGACTTTGTGAAAGGAGACTTGTCCAAATCTGTGTATTAATGATTGGATGGTAGGGAGACTGCTGGATTTGAAATAGTAAGAATAATATCCTCAGCGAAGATACCTATTTTATGACTCCCAGAGCAAATTTCTATGCCTGTTATTTTGTCCCTAGATCTGATATATTCCGCTAGTGGCTCTATAATTAATGAAAAGATGATCAGGGATTATGGGCAGCCTTGACGGGTGCCATTAGAAAGCGTAAAGGGGTCAGAGAGCAGGCTAGAGGAGTAGACTCTATTTGTGGGATTAGTATACAAGGACATAATTGCTGAATGTATTAGACCTGAGATTCCAAATTTGTGTAGAGTCCTTGACAGGTAGCCCCAGTGGACCCTATCAAAGGCCTTCTCCGTGTCTAGGGCCAGGAAGGCGCTAGGAGTCTGCGTGGTTTCCGCTAATCGCAGGAGATCCATCATTCTCCTAGTCCCATCCGGTGCTTCCCTCTTCCCCTTACAAAGCCAACTTGATTCAAACCTATGAGGGAGGGAGTGATATCCATCAATCTATTTGCTAGGATTTTGGCATAGATTTTCAAATCAGAATTTAGCAGGGATATGGGCCTAAAGTTTTGTGGAATCGACGGATCCTTGCCAGGTTTTGGCAGGGTGACTATTACCGCTTGGAGCATTTCTTTCGGGAAAGAGCCTGAGGAAGCTGCTATATTGTATATTTCCACTAGTTCGGGGGCGAGTAGCGTGGAGAATGCCTCATAATATTCGTCAGAAAAGCCTGGGGAATTGTGCATAGGCAGAGACTTAATAACATTCTCAACTTCCTCTATAGTTATAGGTGAATTCAACTTTTGTAGGGAAGTGTCATCTATAGAGGGAAGGTGGATACCGTGTAAGAAATCTTCAATCTCCCTATCCGTTGGTTGGTGTGTGGATGGATCTGCTTTTAGATTGTACAAGGCTTCATAGTAATCCTTGAATGCGTTTGCGATATCTTTGGGGTTATTGAACGTCATTTTAGTGAGATGGTGTCTAATGTGCGTAAGATTGTAACAAGCCTGTCTCTTTTTAAGTTGGGAGGCTAGAATTTTTCCCGCTTTGTTATTTTGAGAGTAGTAAGAAACTTTTAGCCTTTTAAAGAAGGATGCATAATCTGCTCTGAGTTCCTGCCGTAATTCTTCACGGCAGGCAGTGAGGCGCTTAAAGGAACACTAAAGGCAAACTTTTTTTTTTCTAAATAACAAACATGTTATACTTGCCTCCTGTGCAGCTCGTTTTGCACAGTGTGTCCCCCTAACCCTGTCTTCTGGGGTCCCTCGGTGGCTGTCTGGGGGGAGTGCGCTTGCAAAAGCTTTCCACCAGCTCACATGAAGGTGGAAAGCTTTTGCGAGCGCGCTCCCGTGATACAGTACTGTATCACTCGGCCCCGGCGCGCCGCGTCATCCGATGTGATTGATAGCAGCGCCAGCCAATAGCTGCACTGTTATCAATCCATCCAGCCTAGCCAATCAACGGCCAGCCTGGGAACCGAAGTGGATCACGTGGACACGCGCGGGACTTTCGAGGGGTCAGGTAAGTAAAACGGGGGTTCGGGGGGGCCAGTACTCTCAGATGTTTTTTCACCTTAATGCATAGGATGCATTAAGGTGAAAAAACATTTACCTTTACAACCCCTTTAAGGATATCGCTGCACTTGATGTTGGGGTTTTTGTGTTGTGCTTCTAGATCTGCTATGGACTCATGCAGTTGTACCATATGTTGCTGTTTCTTTTTCTTTTTCCTGGAGGCAATTTGTATAAGGGTACCCCTAGCAAAAGCTTTGTGTGCACACCATGTGGTCATAGGGGAGCATTCTCCATTGTTAAGTAGAAAAAATTCTTTCAGCTTCTCACCTATTTCATCCCTGATTTTGGGGTGCGACAGGAGGAAGGTGTTAGTACGCCACACCGGTCTGTGGGAGGTTTTGCTGGCATCCACCTCCTCTATAGTCACCGGCACGTGGTCTTTTTTTTTTTTTTTTTTTCGCTCAGACTTAACAATCTTGGCGACTTTCTCATGGAAGATGGAACCCCATCGTCTCCGTAAAAGTTTAGCATCATATGCGGAGAAATGATTACTATTTAATAATTTTTGTATGCTTATAAGTCTTCTTTTTTTTTTTTTTTTTTTTAGAGGGGTACAAAGACATGAGAAGAAAAGCAAAGTAAGGAAATTGATGCCAACATAGCGCCCCCCCCCCTTGTCACCCCCCTCCCCGGCACCCCCCCTCACCCCACCATCTCGTGACTCCACATTTGCGAATTTGAACCTATTGCTGCTGTAACTTCCTTATTGCTCTCAAGTTTTCCGCAAAACTCCAGTTTTTTTTTTTAATTCTTTCCAAATTGCCCAATTGTCCCTGGAACCTGCCTTGTCCTCCTCCACTTCATACTTCAACTCCTCCCTCCTATATGTGTCCTCAACGGAGTCCATCCACTCCCACACTTGTGGACTTTCCATTTCCCTCCATTTCTTGGGTATCAATCGCTTGGCTGCATTAAGCAGATGGGGGGGTCAAAGATCCTTTATATTCTTTCAAGGACTCTTCACCCCCATGGAAAAGAACTACCCATGGGTCGTCTTCTATCTCTTTCTTAGTTATAACCTTAATCAGAGTCAAGATTTTTTTCCAGTAATTTTTTATTTTCGGACAATCCCACCACAGGTGGGCAATCGTTTCCCTTACAGCACAACCTCTCCAGCATTCCGCTGACTGCCCTTCTCTGAATTTACTGGTTTTGTCTGGGGTGGCATACCAGCCCGTTATACATTTAAAATTCATCTCGTCAGTTCTTTTTTTTTTTTTTTTTTTTTTTTTTTTTTAGTGTATTTTGTGCGTGTACTCGAGAGAGGAGCCAGACTGCAGGCGTTGGGAGTAGGCAGGCCTCCCCCAGAGGCAATCTGCCACCTTTCTCCATGCCCCGGGTGGCAATGGCGGGTGTGAGAGGGGGTCCTCCCTCCCCTATAAGGGAGTGAGACTATTAGCCCGCTCAACCAGCCCCATTAGTCCTTCGCCTCTCTTTTTTTAGAGATTGCGTGGTCAAAGTGTGTGCATGTTAACCCAATTTCGAGTGCGTGTAAGTGTGGTGGTTTTTGTGGGAGGGGGTGGGCGTACTAAGCACAGGCTTACCTTGCATAGCACACCCACCGGGAGCCGGGCTGAGACCACCAAACTCAATTCACATGTAGCCGAGACCGGGATCCGAACCCCTAGCTGCAGAGGTGAATGGCTTGTCAGCGCAGTGCCAATCGCGTTGAGCCACCGCAGCTCCAGATCTCGGCAGTTCTTACGTCAACTGCCGAGGTGTGAGTCATGTTAAGAATTCTTCCTACTGTCGTTTTCCCCCTTGGGACTTCTAGTTCTCTTTCCCATTTTTGGATATATTTTAGCGTTTCCGGCGCATCTGCTTTCAGCAAATATCTATATATTTTGGAGATGTTTCCTTTCGGTTATACAAAGTTGTTCCAATATTGTATACTCCTCTCGTGGGCGCAGAGGTTGCGGTAGGCGCTTAATAAATAATGATAGTTGTAGATATCGCCATTCGTCCAGCGTCATGGATTCTATCTTGGATTTAATCTCGTGAAGTGTCATAATTTTACCCTTTTGAATTATATCCTTTAACTGTGTTCTATTTCTAATCCAATTTCCACCTACCCCTTCTGTCCCTGGTGCAAAATATTCATTATCTTTTAAATCTATAGGTGGGGCGTTGAATTTTGTTTTTAATTGTTTGTGTAATCTATCCCAAATCTGCAAAGCATTAAGTGTAATTGCGTGTGTGGACGTGTGTAAAGTTCTATATTGTGGTGGATTCCAAATTAATCTCCCTAATTGTGCCCTTGCTAGTGTACATTCGATATTAATCCATCTTTTGTCCTGAGTCTCTTTAGCCCACTCTATGACCCGTGAAAGGAACGAAGCGTAGTAGTATTTTCTGATGTCCGGAGCCGCCAATCCACCCCTTTTCTTGGTCTGTTTTAGTATTTGGGCGGAAATCCTATGTTTTTTATTTTTCCAAATATAGTTCATTAATGGGGAGTTTATTATTTTAATGTAGGACTGTGGCAAGGATACTGGGACCATTTGGAATTTATATATAATTTTTGGAACTAAGACCATTTTTACAACATTTATCCTTCCAAACCAGGAAATTGGTCTGTTAAATATATTTTTAATTTCTCTTTTAATTTCATCTAGCAGGGGGATAAAGTTTATTCTGTACATTTTCTTTTGGGAATTTGCCAATTTTATACCCAAGTAATTTATCTCTTTCTGCCAAGAGAAGTTGAACTCCTTTTGAAGGTATCGTTCTTCCTCCTTGTGAATATTAACATTCAAGATCTCCGTCTTGGATACATTCATTTTAAAATTTGAAACCTCACCATACTGTTTTAAGTTTGCCATTAGATTAGGAAGTGTGGTTCTTGGGCTACTTATAAAAAATAAAATGTCATCGGCAAAAGCGGACAGTTTGTGCTCCACTTCTCCTGCTTTTATTCCACTAATGTCGGGGTTATGCCGCACCATTGCTAGAAGGGGTTCCAACGATAGGACAAATAGCAGAGGGGACAGGGGACACCCCTGCCTGGTCCCGTTTCTCATCTTAAAAGGTGCAGATAAGGATCCATTAATTTTTATCCTTGCACATGGATGGAAATACAGTGTTTTGATCCACTCGATCATCCTTGGGCCGATTCCGATAATTTCTAATGTTTGCATCATGAACCCCCAGTCTACCCTGTCAAACGCTTTTTCGGCGTCGACTGACAGGAGTAGAGCGGGGGTCCCTTTTTCTTTAATTTGCCGAAGAAGGAGTGCCCTGACCCCATTGTCCTTGCCCTCCCTGCCGGGTATAAAGCCAACCTGGTTTGGATGGACCATGGCTGTCATTATCCCCTTCATGCGTTCAGCGAGAATTTTGGCATACAATTTGGTGTCTGCATTCAATAATGAAATAGGCCGAAAGCCTGAGCAGAGCGTTTTATATTTTCCCTCTTTTTTTATAACTGTAATGGTTGCTGTTAATGCATCTCTGCTCATCTCGTAGTCTACCCCCAACCCGTTAAAGTATTGGCAGAGTCTAGGTACCAGAATGGCGCTAAACTTTTGTAAGTATGAGGTCGTAAACAGTACTATTTAGTGCATATGCAGACCCTCAAATTGAAAAGCACCTCATCCCATATAATGCAAAATAAAGGAAGGAGGAAGATGGGTACCTGAGAACCCTGGGATTATAAGACGGTGCTGATAAAGTGTAGAAAGACACAATTGAAAAGTAGAAAGATTTTTAATTAATTTATACATACAAACCTGAATAAATATTTTGAAAAAAAAGAAGGAAAAGACCAACTGAAGTTTTAAACATAGACGAACTTCAGTAACGTAGGACGACTTGTTGCAGTTATAGTTCGCTCAACGTGTTTCGCTCGTTTGAGCTTCTTCAGGAGTATTAGAACTAACTGCAATGTATCAGAAAGAGTCAGTGTAAAACAGATGGTCAGCAGAACAATATTGATAGATACAAATATATGGATAGATATGACACAGCATATTATTTGCTTTTGACAAATGTTGTAATGATTAAACAAGGAATAAGCATAAACAATGTAACAATTCCAAATTTGAAAATATTATGGCAGAAGAGAGGCGCAAAACAACTTACCCCAACGTATATGGTTTTAAAATCAATTTCATCTTGCATCGATTAATCAGGAAATCCTAATTAGAAATGAGCCGAGAAGAGCACTTTCACAAGCGATGTAACATTCTGTCCCTAAACCATAATCAATAAAAAAGCCAGAAATAAATAAATGTTGAAAAACAGTTAATGGTTCAGAAAGTCTAAAAGAAGCACATCTAAAAAAAACAGAAAATTAGTATTAATTGTACCTTGACCGCTTCCATACAGGGCTGTTATACACCCATCCATACCAGGCCTATTCTGGCACCTCTCTCCTACATGTACAAATCATAATTTTTTTGCTAGAAAATTATGCAGAACCCCCAAACATTATATATGTTTTTTTAGCAGACACCCTAGGGAATAAAACGACGGTCATTGAAACGTTTTATCTTGCACGGTATTTGCGCAATAATTTTTCAAATGCCTTTTTTTTGGAAAAAAAATGTTTCATAAATAAAAAAAATAACAAAACAGTAAAGTTAGCCCAATTTTTTTGTAAAATATGAAAGATGATGTTACACCGAGTAAATAGATACCTAACATGTCACGCTTTAAAATTGCACACACTCATGGAATGGCGCCAAACTTCGGTACTTAAAAATCTCCATAGGCAACGCTTTGAAATTTTTTACAGGTTACCAGTTTAGATTTACAGAGGAGATCTAGTGCTAGAATTGTTGCTGGCACTCTAACGCACGCGGCGATACCTCACATATGTGGTTTAAACGGCGTTTACATATGTCGGCGGGACTTGCGTGTGCGTTCGCTTCTGCGCGCAAGCTACTGGGGACAGGGGCGTTACAATTTTTTATTTTTTTATTTCTTTTTTTACATATTTATTTTTTTACACTTTTTTTTTTTTTTTTATCACTTTTATTCCTATTACAAGGAATGTAAACATCCCTTGTAATAGCGCCGGACGATTCGTTTTCCGGGCCCCCGAGAGCCCGGAGAAGCACCGGATGGCGGCGGGAGGGGGGGATGTCCCCTCCCGCCGCCTGTAAGAACGATCTAGCGGCGGAACCGCCGCTATGATCGTTCTTACGTTGTGCAGAATCGCCGGCACAAGAGAAAGATATCTGAATGATGCCTCTAGCTGCAGGCATCATTCAGCTATCCACCCGCAAAGCCCAGGACGTCATATGACGTCCACCCGGATCGTTGGAGGTCCTTTGTGGACGTCATTTGGCGGGAAGTGGTTAAAGGGTTAATCTAGATAGTCGGATCATATAGCACAGAAAAAGTCCTAAATTATAGCAATAGAACTTTTTTGGGAAAAGGTAACCTCTGAAGATCCTCAGCTGCACTGGAAAATATTCCTCAGAATAGAGAGGTCCAGAGTTCCTGATCAGTTGGTGTGAATACAATCTGATAGATAAAAAAACACAGAGAAACAGGAATTAATTTTCCTTTGCTCTGACATTAAAGACGTTTGTTTCCCTGTAGGGGAATGGTTAATTGGATGGGAGCAGTTCACTCCCAGAAGTAGAGACATACCTTAGGTCAGGGATATGCAATTAGCGGACCTCCAGCTGTTGCAAAACTACAAGTCCCATCATGCTTCTGCCTCTGAGTGTTATGCTTGTGGCTGTCAGAGTCTTGCTATGCCTCATGGGATTTGTAGTTCTGCAACATCTGGAGGTCCGCTAATTGCATATCCCCGCCTTAGGTGGTTCACAGGATCGGTTAGTCCAGAATTTGCAGCATTATGCTGCTTGCTGCTTGTTCAGACAGGTGGTGAACTGACACTGCGGCTTACACAGCCGCGCTTATTTATATCACACCAGGGCGGACGCCAGCCAATAGCGTCTGCTCCGGCGGGGACACATGACCTCCCATATGATCCTTGCATGGATCCTCCCATCCGAGCTGGCCGCCAATCGGGTGCCAAGACTAAGGGGCGTGCGCTCACCTCGTTGTATCGATGCCGTGCGTCGCATAGCGTATTGAATGTGGGAAGTGATCCCACACTACCAAACAAATGTGTAAGAGCTGCCACAGCAAGTGGCAGCTCGGCAAGGGCGAAAATAGCTGGAAGAATGGGTTTTTGTGCAAGCGAACCTGAGGGGGGTAAAATAATGGGACCGCTGGCATGAAGGGATCCAGCCACCCTCCTAAAACAAAACGGTCCTACGTGTCCCTATGGTTTAATTAGGGGACAGAGGATGATATCTTAAATGCACATCAGCTTGTGAAAAGATGAGCTCTATTGTACTAATAGAAAAAAATATACCAAAAAATGCATTATTGAAGGTTTATACATTGTATAATTAGTCTATCAAGACATAATGAGGATGGAGATTGCGCCCTCTGCTGCCAAACAAAAAGAATGGTTAGCTCCATATTACTAATGCTATTATTGGTTGGTACTTTGTGCATTCCATTAATATTGACAAGAGAAACAGATCCCACAATATTAAATAGACAAGATACATATTCGGCAACATTACCTAAATGAAAATAAAAGGGAAAAATTGGAAAAGTAGAGGGGAAAATATTGAAAAAAGAAAAAGAACAACATTAAAATAACAATGATAAGACAATTGATCATAAAAAGGGTTTGAAGCTGAAGGCCTTATTTAGACCAGGATATTGTAAAGCGGACAGTGAATGGATCCACTTTGCCTCCCGCTGTAACAACATTCTGTCATAGTCACCACCTCTTTCCCCTGGGGGGATGTGCTTTCATTTTGAAATTGTGATGAATGCCCATATGAAGGCTAATGGGACTTTCCATCCTTTTTTTGGCAATTAGATTAACATGGTCCCTGATTCTGTGGAAAAGGACGCTTAGTTTTGCCTTTATATAATGATCCACAATCACATAACATGATGTAGACTATTCCAACAGACTGACAAGTCACAGAGAATGATGGTTTGTGGATACGTCCACTCAGCAGCAAAATCGAGGCCGCAGAGTGGATGTATCCACAAAAGGGACAATTATGGCACGGATAGGTGCCCTCTGATCCTTTCTTAGATACAATCCTGGAGCAATGATGACTGTGGACAAGTTTGTCATGTAATGATTGGGCTCTTTTAAAAGTAATTTCAGGAAAAGATTTTAAATGTTTGGAAACTGTTTCATCACCTAAAAGAAGATGCCAATATTTCTGAAGGATCCCTCTTAATATCTGGTGATGCCCTGAAAAACGGATAATCAGCCGGATGCAGGGCTCTTTTTTGACTCTAGTGTCGTAGAGAAGCGATTTACGCTCATGCTTCTTTGCCCGCAAGTAGGCCTTTTTTAAACAGGTGTTGCTATATCCACGATTTAAGAATCTGGATTGTAGAGCTTTGGCCTCAGTTTCAAACGTAAGGTCATCGCTACAATTTCGGCGCAGTCGTAAATACTGGCCGTATGGTATGCTGGATATTAATGGCCTTGGATGAGAGCTTTCAGCATGTAGTAACGAGTTACCCGCAATTGGCTTCCGAAAAAGGGAGGTGCCCACATTACCATATTTGTCAACATTGATTTTAATGTCAAGAAAATTGAGATTGGTTCGGCTGGTTTTCGAAAGTGAAATGTAAATTATAATTGTTGATTTTTAAACTGTCAATGAATTTTAGAAGATCCAAATAAGTCCCAGTCCATATGAACAAGATATCATCGATGAATCTTCTCCATAGAGGTATGTGGTCCATGTAGCTCTGCATATCCTCCTGATGGAAAAGAGCCTTCTCCCACCCCCCAGGTACAGGTTGGGGTAAGTGGGGGCACACTTGGTCCCCATTGCCGCGCCCTGTACCTGGAGGTAGTGGGAGCCGTCAAATAAAAAGATATTGTTAGACAGAACAAAATCCAATAAACTCAAAATGAAATGATTGTACGCAGAAGGAACATCCGTGCCCTCAGAAATTAAGCTCTCTAGAATTGTAGAGAGCCTCCACGTCCAGTGAGACCAACCATGACCCCTCAGGGACATTAAGGCCTTCAAGAGCTTTCAAAAGGTCACTAGTGTCCTGAAGATAGGAAACTAGATTTTGTACGTGTGGTCTCAAATAGTCATCTACTAGTTGGCTGGCATGTTCCGTTAAGGAGCCATTGCCTGACACAATTGGCCTACCCGGAGGGTTAGAGGCATTTTTGTGTACCTTGGGTAAGGCATATAAAGTTGGTGTACGTGGGCTTGCGGTGTTAAGAAATTCCCAGGTGGAGGGGTAAGTTGTTTTGCGCCTCTCTTCTGCCATAATATTTTCAAATTTGGAATTGTTACATTGTTTATGCTTATTCCTTGTTTAATCATTACAACATTTGTCAAAAGCAAATAATATGTTGTGTCATATCTATCCATATATTTGTATCTATCAATATTGTTCTGCTGACCATCTGTTTTACACTGACTCTTTCTGATACATTGCAGTTAGTTCTAATACTCCTGAAGAAGCTCAAACGAGCGAAACATGTTGAGCGAACTATAACTGCAACAAGTCGTCCTACGTTACTGAAGTTCGTCTATGTTTAAAACTTCAGTTGGTCTTTTCCTTCTTTTTTTTCCAAAATATTTATTCATGTTTGTATGTATAAATTAATTAAAAATCTTTTCTACTTTTCAATCAATTGTGTCTTTCTACACTTTATCAGCACCGTCTTATAATCCCAGGGTTCTCAGGTACCCATCTTCCTCCTTCCTTTATTATGAGGTCGTAAAGCCGTCTGGCCCTGGGCTTTTCCCCTTGGGAGAATTTTTTAGGGCGCTACTAATTTCCTCCTCTGTTATGCGTTTGTCCATATTAGCAGTTTCATGATCTTCTATCTTTGGCAAATTGGCTTTCTGTAATATTTCCCTTTTTTTAGAGTCTTTCTCACCCGGGTCCCAGAGCTTTTGTTGTACGGCGTATACGCCTTCATAATAACTTCTGAAGGATTCGGCTATTTCGTTTGTCGCATCAACGAGTTCCCCATTCTTCTTTTTAATTTTTTCAATAAAGTTTCTAGTTTTCTTTTTTTGTACCATTCTGGCCAGGTTTTTGCTGGGTTTATTTCCCCAAACGTATCTTTCTCTCACCGCACTATTTATTAATTTCTTAGTTTCTTGCTCTGAGAGTGCTCTATATTCATCTTTTTTTATAATCCGTTCATGGAGTGTTTCTCTCTTTTGGCCCTGTGTTTTATGGTCCTGTTCCAACTTATATATTTCTTCCGTTAGTGATTTTAATTTCCTGGTTCTTTCTTTCTTTTTTCTTGCCCCTTCTGCAATAAGAATCCCTCTTGTATAAGCTTTGTGGGCATCCCAGAGGGAGGCCCTTGAGATTCCCTCCGTGTCGTTCTCACGAAAATAGGATTCCAATTCCTTTTGTACTCTACCAACTACCTCCTCATCTCCCAATAGACTTTCGTCCAGTCTCCACTCCGTTGGATTAGCTTTCTGTATAGATGTGCTCATTTTTATGGTTATAGGGGCGTGGTCTGAGATCGTCGTAACCTCAATTCCCGTTTCAATTACCCTCTCGAGAAGTCTGAGGGTATAATCTATCCTCGAGTATGTCCCGTGCACAGGGGAGACAAATGTGTAGTCACAAGTTTTAGGATGCAGGATTCGCCATACATCAACCATTTGATTATATGACAATCGTTTTTTTCAGTGCCTTTAGCTGCTCACAATTTGTCCCCTGTAAAGTACCGGGTTCATACAAAAGTTAAAGTCCCCCATCAACACCACATGCCCCGCCTCGGAATCTTTTATTTTCCCAAGGCTTTTGCTCACGTATTTAACCGAATTCACATTGGGGGCATAGACATTTGCCAGGGTGTAATCCACCCCTTCCAGTTTAACTTTCAGGAATAAAAATCTTCCTTCAGGATCTGTCAGTCTGTCCACCAATGTGAATCGGATATCTCTTGCAAATCCTATAGCGACCCCACGGGACCGCGGTGATATTGTGTCTCCATAATACCATATGGGGTAGTTGGATGAGTACAACTTTATGTTAGACTCTAAAGTTATGTGGGTCTCTTGTAAGTAGACAACATCTGCCTTATGCTGCGTTAATTCGCTGAGAACTTTGTGTCTCTTAACATGAGAGTTCAGGCCTCTCCCATTATACGAGAGAAACTTAATTTCTGTCATCTATAGGTATTTTGGAGGAGTTGAAATAGTTCTTGTGGAGTCATCCGGATGCCCCCCCCCCCAATGTTCACCCCGCCTCCCCATCCCCCCCTCCCCCTGGCCCACTCTTGGCCTAGGAGCCGCTATTGGTTGCCTCCTCTTCTTCACCATCGGCTCCTCCCTAGTGGTGGTGCTCCCGAACGCTCCTCAGGCTACCCACCTCCCACACCCCCCCAGTCCCCCCCCCCCTACCAGGCCCAATTTGACTAGACTAATCTACCCAGTCCGGCAGCTCCGGTGTTAAGTCCATTTTGTGACAAAATTCCATCAGCTCTTCTGGGTGTCTTAGTCGTGCAGTTTTACCCCCCTTTAGGCCAATAAGGCATGCAGGAAAGCCACATTGATATTTTATGTTTTGTGCGCGCAACAGCTCTAATAAAGGTTTCAAATGTCTGCTCCTAATGTTTCTTTGGATAGATCGGAGAATATTTGTATCTCAGTCTCTCTATATCTCAAGGGAGATTTCCCCCTTAGCCTTCCCCAAATTTCAGCTTTATCTTCGTAGTTCCTGAACCGAACAATGACATCTCTTGGTCCGTTTCTTTCTGTGTGTTTGGGGTTACCCACTCTATGTACTCTTTCAATTTTGAGGGGCTTCGCTTCTGCTGTTTTCTCTAGCAGGGGGTTAAATAGTGTATTCATAATTGCTCTTAGGTCTTCACCCTTTTCTTCCACTATCGCACGGATTCTGAGATTCTGTCGCCTGTTGCGATTTTCCTGGTCTTCTAACCGATATGCTAACATTCTTTGATTATCGCTCATGACCTTAACTTGCGTTTTCAGTTTATTTAATTTATGGTCCTGTTCTTCCATTCTCCTTTCTGTCTCTTTCAGGGAGCCCTCCTAGGTCTGTTCTTATCCTGTTGATTTCTGTTTTTATGACATTTTCCATCCTCAGTAACATAGCGTTCATCTCTGCCTTCGTTTGAGGTTGTGTATCTTGAACTTGCTCTTCAGATCTACTATGCTCATGGTCACTTTCTATTGTCGTTTCTCCTTTAGAGCGATCCGAACTGCCTTCCCCCATTTTTGTCTCATTCTTCTTTTTTTCGTTTTTTTTTAACGAGTCCTGGGCTTTTGGGGTTCCCTTCTTGGGTCATATACTGCTGTATTGAGCTAGTCCCGGCATTGCTTTTGGGTGCTTTTGAGGCGATGCCTCTCGTTGATCTATTCATCTTGTTTTTGTTTGTGGGTCTAATTCTCTTCCCCAGTTTGAAAATATTTGAATTTATTTCTTTATCACGGCCTTGCTCAATCTACTACTCAAGGGCCTGTGTGTATTTTTCTTTTTTTTTTTTCTTCACCTCAGGTAGTAGTAGTAGCTGTCTTGCGCTCGGTGCCAAGAAGGGCGCTCAGTATACTGAGTATACTGACCCTACTGAGGAAAAAAAAAAAGACACACCTCTACCTCATGACCATTTGGTCCTGTTTTCATGGAGTAGATTATCCTATTCCCCTCTATTTCACGACGCAACTTCTAATTTCTTTATCGTACATCACGGGACACAGAGCGGCATTCATTACTATATGGGTTATATGGAGTACCTTCAGGTGTAGACACTGGCAATCTCAAACAGGAAATGCCCCTCCCTATATAACCCCCTCCCATAGGAGGAGTACCTCAGTTTTTACGCCAGTGTCTTAGGTGTAAGTCATGGTTTAGCTTGCCTCCGCATCCTTGGGATTAGGTGAGCTACCGGTTCTGTCCAAAAAAGCCTCAGCGCTAAAGTGGTCAGTAACCGGACCCCAAACCCTTGGGGTATAGCCCATAATGCTTTTCTTTTTAGAGAGCTGGGCCCAGAACTTAGAAACCTTTGGGTACCTAAAGTTTTCTGTTGCCAGGGTGCTATATGGGCCCAGGACAGTGGATCCTTCATAGGAACCCAGGGCCTGAAGGTCTAGACATCCCCACGGAGATGGGGGAAGATTGGGCCTCTTGCTTGGCAAAGTCCTGCGGCATGGAGCAGGTAAGTGAGGGGAAAACTTGCGGAACTTGGTTCTTAGCAGGTTTTTTTCTGGGGGGTCACAGGGGACATGCCTAAAGTTATGCACTGCATCTGGCAAACTAGTCACATATCATAAAGATAGGATGGCTCTCTATGTATTATTCCCCATAAGATGTGACCTCCCTTGTAGTGTTGGAAAGCATTGAGTGGGGCCTGTGTTATATAAAAATATATGTGTGTGTCAGAGAGCTTTGCTTACCTGCAAGCCTCCAGGCGATGCTCCATTCAGTCTTCCTCCTCAGAGCCTGCAAGCAGGCAAAACGCTGACCTCCTCATGGTTCCAGGCTGCAGGCTGCAGTTTGCTGGAACAGAGAGGTCCCTTCCTCCCAAATCCCCCCCCCCTCCCCCTGTCGGGAGGGGCATTTCCTGTTTGAGATTGCTGGGGGGGAAGGCGGGGTCAGTGGCTTAAAGGAAGGGGCGGCCCTTCCTTGTTTGTTCCATTCAATACTTTGGAACTGAGGAGAAAGACCAGAGCGGCAGCACGGGGCGCCGAGGACACACAGTGGCCAGAAAGGATATTGCAGTCTTCAGAGGACTGTTTTTCAAGCCTAGAAATAGGCTGTTTCTTTTCCATCTCATAGTTTTTCTTTGCAATACTACTCAGGGGGACAGAATGTTTTTTCTTTCCTGGATTTGAAACAAAAACGAAAAAAAAAAAAAAAAAAGTCATCTAGGGGAGAGGAAGCATTTTTTATCCCCCAAACAGGTGTTTGGGCAATTAACTTTTATAGTTCCAAATACCAATAGGTAGCAGGTGTACCTCGGTATTGTACCATGGCATCCGGGTCAGAGGGTACAAGAGGTGGGGATTCCCCCAGAGAGTCTGAGGTCTCAGACAAAGCTATGCCGCTGCTTTCCCCACAGGGAGCCTTGGGGCCATCGGGATCTGGGGCTAGAGCTGACGCGGGTCAGTCCAACCCTAAGATGGTCACGGAGGAGGTATTACTCACCTCTTTAAAAGAGATGCAGAAAAGCATGGGTAAAATGATAGCCGCAGCTATGCGGGGCAGTAAGCGGAATAGATCTCTGTCGCCCGAGCGCGGACCCTCAGAAGAGGAGGTCCTTTCCTCAGGGGAATTGGACGACCTCTTGGACAAGGACCAAGTAGGTTCAGGGATCGAAGATCCGGATACAGAGGAGTCTGGGGCAGTCTCCCTGAGGGAGAGCTGGTGGATTCAAGGATTGTCGGACTTGGTCCATAGGGCATTCAACTTGCCAGTACCAGATCTCCAGGTATCGACGGTTTCAGCTTTGGGCTCACTGAGGGCGCCTCAAAGCAATGCTGTGTTTCCGATCCATCCTCTATTAGAGGGAATTTTGTTCCAAGATTGGAACAAGCCAGATAGATCTTCTTACCACCTAAAAGGTTCTCTGTCCTATATCCCATGGAAGAAAATTTTTCCAAAAGATGGGCTACTCCTGCAGTGGACGCAGCCATCTCATGTGTTAACAGATCGTTAACATGCCCTGTAGAAAACATACAGGTGTTCAAGGATCCAGTTGATAAGCGCTTGGAAGCACTACTTAAGAACTCCTTCACTACTGCAGGGGCAGTAGTACAGCCAGCTGTGGCTGCGATTGGGGTCGCTCAAGCATTATCGGATCAATTTAAGCAGATGCTTAAACTTATTCCGGCCCAGCAGGCAGAAAAATTTTCGGATGTCCCTAAGGCCATATGTTTTACGGTAGACGCAATCAAGGATTCTATCCAGCAAGCGTCACGTTTATCGTTATCCCTTATCCATATGAGAAGACTCTTATGGTTAAAAAGCTGGGAGGCTGAGCCCCCATGCAAGAAGCTCCTGGTAGGGTTCCCCTTCCATGGAGGACGACTCTTCGGAGAAGACCTAGATAAATACATTCAGACCATTTCAAACGGCAAGAGTACTCTCTTGCCAACTAAGAAGAAGGTTCAGGGACCTGCGTTTAAACGACAGTATTCCCCTGGGCAGGGGCCCTCTAATGCCAAGCAGTATCGACGGCCTCCTGCAAAAGCAAACTTCGGCTTCAACAGCAGATCACAAGGACAGGCTGTTAGAGGCAAAAGGCAGTGGTTTCGCAAACCAGCAAAACCAGCCCCCAAGCCAACCTTATGAAGGGGCGCCCCCACCCACGAAGGTGGGGGGAAGGCTGCGACTCTTTTCAGAGATTTGGGAAGCCAGCATTCCCGACGAGTGGGTACGGTCTTCCGTGGCCACAGGCTACAAATTAGATTTCCTAAGGTTTCCTCCTCCTCATTTCCAGAGGTCGAGGATTCCAAACGATCCGGAAAAGGGAGCCGCATTAAGATCGGCATTAGATCATCTACTTTCCCAGGAAGTAATAGTAGAGGTACCAGTCCTGGAACAGGGGCTGGGTTTCTACTCCAACCTATTCATCATCCCAAAATCCAATGGAGATGTCAGGCCAATTTGGACCTAAAGATGGTAAATGCATATCTAAAGATCCGCTCATTTCGGATGGAATCCGTGCGGTCAGCAGCTGCCACACTCCAGAAGGACGACTTCATGGCGTCCATAGACATAAAGGATGCCTACCTTCATGTTCCAATTTATCAGCCACATCAAAGATATCTACGCTTCATGGTGGCTTCGCGTCACTTCCAATTCGTGGCGCTTCCCTTCGGGTTGGCTACGGCCCCCCGGTGTTCACGAAGGTTCCTAGCTCCAATCCTAGCCAAACTAAGGATCCAAGGGGTCACGATCCTAGCATACCTGGACGACCTCCTAGTCATAGATCACTCGTCTCCCCGGCTTGGAGCGAGCAGTGGCCCTCACGGTCCAATACCTCGAGAGGTTCGGCTGGGTCCTAAATCGAGAAAAGTCAGCTTTCCAGCCCACAAGGCAGTTGGAATATCTCGGCATGAGATTAGACACAGAACAACAAGGAGTGTTCCTACCTCTGAGGAAGGTAAAAGCCATCAAGGAATTAATCCTACTGGTTCTAAGCAAGAAAGAACCGACTATTCGCCTATGTATGAGGTTACTAGGCAAGATGGTGGCCACATTCGAGGCGGTACCATACGCCCAGAGCCACACTCGCATCCTACAGGCAGCCATCCTGTCAGCATGGAGCAGAAGGCCACAGGCCTTGGATATCCCGTTGCCGCTCTCATCAAGAGTCCGACAAAAAAGGTGTTGGTGGTTAGACCCTCAGAATCTACTGAAGGGGAAGTCTTTCAGCCCAGTGGCTTGGAAGATAGTGACCACAGACGCCAGCCTGACGGGCTGGGGAGCAATTTTGGATGGTTGCACTCGCCAAGGTACTTGGGCAAAGCCAGAGAAGCAGTTGCCCATCAACATCTTGGAGCTCAGAGCTGCTCGACTAGCCCTCAGGGCTTGGACGTCAAAATTGCAGGGGTTCCCGGTGAGAATTCAATCAGACAATGCCACGGCCGTGGCATACATAAATCACCAAGGGGGGAACCAGGAGTCAAGCCGCTCAGAGAGAGGTGAGCTTGATTCTCCCTATGGGCAGAGGCTCATGTGCCCTGCATATCGGCAATATTATTCCAGGAGTGGACAACTTTCAGGCGACTTCTTAAGCCGCCAGACTCTATGGCCGGGGAATGGTCTCTGCATCCACAAGTCTTTCAAGCACTCTGCCAAAGATGGGAGTGCCGGACGTGGATATCATGGCATCGAGACTCAACAAGAAACTAGACAGGTTCATATCCCGTTCAAGGGATCCGATGGCCTGCGGAACCGATGCGTTGGTTTGCCCTTGGCATCAGTTCAAACTTCTTTATGCGTTTCTCCCCCGCTCCAGTTACTACCCCGCCTGCTGCGCAGGATCCGGGTGGAGCACTTACCAGTCATCCTGGTAGCTCCAGCATGGCCCAGAAGAGCATGGTACTCACTAATCTTAAGGATGGTAGTGGGAGACCCGTGGACTCTTCCTCTACGGCCAGACCTGCTATCGCAAGGTCCGATCCTCCACCCCTGCCTTACGGCATCTAAATTTGACGGCCTGGAAGCTGAATCCCTGATTCTCAGGGGTAGAGGTCTGTCTCAGAAAGTAATCTCTACCCTAATCAGAGCCAGGAAACCGGTCTCTAGGGGTGATTTATTACAGGGTCTGGAAGGCCTATGTAGGCTGGTGTGAGTCCAGCGATGGCTTTCTCGCAAATTTACCATCGATAGAGTATTAAGTTTTCTCCAGCTAGGAGTGGATAAAGGATTGGCATTAAGCACAATCAAAGGACAGATTTCTGCTCTGTCAGTGTGGTTTCAGCGGCCGCTGGCCACCCACTCGCTGGTTAAGACCTTCCTTCAAGGGGTCTTACGTATTAGACCTCCAGTTAAATCCCCGCTTTGTCCGTGGGATTTAATCTTGTTCTGTCAAGTTTACAGAAACAACCGTTTGAGCCGTTGGCTGATATTCCTTTGGTTCTACTGACAAGGAAGTTAGTATTTTTGGTTGCCATAGTTTCCGCAAGAAGAGTTTCGGAGCTGGCAGCCTTATCCTGTAAGGAACCATATCTTGTTTTTCATAAGGACAGGGTCGTTCTCCGCCCTCATCCTTCCTTCCTACCGAAGGTCATATCCAGTTTTCATTTGAACCAGGATTTGGTATTACCATCCCTTCTTCCCTAAACCTACTTCCAGAAAGGAAGGGTTGCTGCATACCTTGGATATTGTCAGGGCCATGAAGGCCTATCTTAAAGCTACAAAGAAGATCCGGAAGACAGATGTGCTGTTCATTCTACCGGATGGGCCCAAGAAGGGGCAGGCAGCTGCAAAGTCCACCATTTCTAGGTGGATTAAGCAATTAATTCACTCAGGCCTACGGCTTGAAAGGGTTGCCTCCTCCAGTATCATTAAAGGCTCATTCTACTAGAGCCATGGGCGCCTCCTGGGCAGCACACCACCAGATCTCTATGGCTCAAGTTTGCAAGGCGGCAACCTGGTCTTCTGTCCACACGTTTACAAAATTCTACAAGTTGGGACGTAAGAAGGAATACTGATACTGCCTTCGGGCAGGCAGTGCTGCAGGCTGCAGTTTGAGACCCTCGGATTCCGGGGGCTCCTCTTGTTTGAGTTAAATTTAAAAATTTAAGATTATTTTTCTCAACTAAGTTGGATTTATTATGATTTGAGTATATCTCTAAATTAAATCCTTTTGTCCTGGAGATGTTCTCCCTCCCCTCATTGTAAGCATTGCTTTGGGACATCCATTATAGTAATGAATGCCGCTCTGTGTCCCGTGATGTACGATAAAGAAAAAGAGATTTTTAATACAGCTTACCTGTAAAATCTTTTTCTTGGAGTACATCACGGGACACAGAGCTCCCACCCCTCTTTTTTGAGGACCATTTTGGGAGGCATACTGCTTGCTACAAAAACTGAGGTACTCCTCCTATGGGAGGGGGTTATATAGGGAGGGGCATTTCCTGTTTGAGATTGCCAGTGTCTACACCTGAAGGTACTCCATATAACCCATATAGTAATGAATGCCGCTCTGTGTCCCGTGATGTACTCAAGAAAAAGATTTTACAGGTAAGCTGTATTAAAAATCTCTTTTTTGAGCAGTACTGCTGTGACTACGGGGTTATCAATGCAATAAGAGATACCCTCAATATATGTAAATCCATCAATTGTGTAGGGCGTTTATATACCCGGAAAATTTCTGCGATGCATCTGTCCAATTTGACCTCATTTGCCCAGCGGGGTAGTCCTAAGCGTTACTGTGTTAGTCAGAACAGTTCTATACCCAGAAGGTAAAGGACCTGCCCCCTCAAATAGTCATTGAGCAGAAAGTATGTGTGGGAAGATCTAATAATCTGCTTCACTGGCCCTTGTATCATAAGTCCCAGATTTTTCACAGATTTCTCAGTACATCGCAGATCTCAAATCAGATATACAAAAAGAGATAGATAAAAAAGAAAAACAAAATGAAAGTACACTTCCTTCTCATTAATTTGACACGTCTGGATATGGTTAACAGCTTCCACTGTAATGCATTGCCCCAAATTTCTTCCCAGAACCGAGCATCAAAAACACACCCACATGGATGATACAAGACCGAGGGGGGGGGATCCAGGGGGGGGTGGGACGGCGCCCGACCCAACTCGGCTCAACTGAGCGTCTCACCAATCCTTAGGACCCTCTCTTCATCCCACTGCGGCTCAATATAGCTCCAAGGGACATCCCTTTTTATATCCCGCTGCTCCCTCTGCTGCACGGCTATGCGACCACCGCTCCACCTACTGAGCTCCTCACCAGCATCCAGCGCAGAGCAGGCTGATCACTTGGGGGATCGTGGGGCTCCGAGGCTTCCTTCGGTCAGGTGCCCAGGGTCTCGCTCACATCCTGAGTCCCCTCGGTACGTCGGGTCTTGCGCCGGGCTGAGTCTCCCTCACGGTCTTCGGGGCGCCAGCCTCTCACACTGACGTCCGCCGGTCCGATGCTGGATTCGTCGGATCCTCACCGCGACACGCGCCGCTGCAAGCCATGGAGCGCTCCGGCACCTCCCACCCACGTCACGTCCTCATCGCCAGGCGCGAACTCGAGGCAGTTACCTGATTGAAATCACCGGCACGTGGTCTGACTACGTGATGCTGTGGATACAAGCAAAGTATACAAAGAAACACCCGCATGAAGCGCTACACCATAAGGACGGTAAACCACAGTGTTGTCAGTGGTTAAAGAAGTTTCACTAAAACACAATCCGTGCAGCTGTCAACCACTAAGGAGACATGGGCAAAAAGCAAAAGAACAAAAACATACAGCGCACAAGGGTTAAGTGAATGTCACTTTATAGTCTGTAATTGTGTGGAAAAACATATATGCATGAAAAATTAAAAAGTTGAAAAAATTGAAGTAGCCACAAATAGCACACAGGAAAATAGCACATTAAATTTTTTTTATTTTTTTTTAAAAAAACTAATAACAATAGTCCGCATAACATAAGCAGCAGTTCACGTGGAGATGGTAGAGTGAAAACACATACACTTCGGGGTGATGTTAGGAATGAATCCAGGTAGTGTGCATACACTTGTATGCAGAGGTAAAACAATACTCAATAAAAGCAGCCGCTTCTACGTCTCAATGCAGGGAGATGGAATCCGTTGGTGGGATGATGACAGCCACACTGGGAGCAGATGTAGAAGTTATATCCATGCAGAGATGTGTAGTGCCGACACTCGGGAAATCCTCTCAGTGACACTAGCGCCAGCATCTCTACTGCTCGTTTTCTGCCCACACTGATTGGTGCTTTGAGTCACCTGACGCTGGATCGAATGTGTCCGGACACCTCCTGCTCTCTGTGTGACTCCATCAGGCTACCATTCCCCTTTCCTCGCTCCCGTGTGACACGGCTGCGTCACTGAACCGGCTTGGTGGCTCCCCTCCAGGACTTCCCCTGCCGCTGGAGATTTCTGTTTGCGAGGAAGGTTTCCTTTCCATCAGCCCCTGAGCTAGTGGTCTTTAAACGGCAGTATCCATCTCTGCATGGATATAACTTCTACATCTGCTCCCAGTGTGGCTGTCATCATCCCACCAACGGATTCCATCTCCCTGCATTGAGACGTAGAAGCGGCTGCTTTTATTGAGGTATTGTTTTACCTCTGCATACAAGTGTATGCACACTACCTGGATTCA
>NC_053500.1:83893016-83895516 GCF_905171775.1 Rana temporaria | reverse complement strand
ATTTCCTGACTTGCAATTTTACAGGTGGCTTCCTCTGATAGATCGAGTGGCAATTCAAATATAGCAGTTTGTGTAGCTGCATCGACTTTTAAAGTGTTGCATTTACATGCAACTAAAATTTGAGATGTTGAAGCCTTATTCAATGTAGATTTTTTGAGTCTGTTAATTTTTTTTACCGACTTATTTTGGTCAGACAATGTCAAAGGTGTTTCCTCAAATATTGTTGGTACAGCGTCAGTTTTGAGTTTACGCCTTTTTCCTTGACCAGTAAAAGATTCATCTGTGAAGTGGCCTGAACAGAGGCGGTAAAAGTCGCTGCGCTTATCTTGAAGTATAAGAGGAATATATTCCTCTATCAATGCTTCCTGCATACCTGCATTTCCTAGCCATATCCTTATCTTCTCACTATCTTTTGGAAACGTAAGATATTTTAGGTCTGTCTGTACTTCTTTAGGACCAGTGTGATGTTTGCACACTAAGGCAAAACAGGCCGGCATTTCTAAATAATGAATGAATAAATAAAAATATTTTAATTTTATTAACGCAGTTACATATCAAAGCTACATTAAAATAAGCAACATTCAAAATTACACTACTAAGTATTAAACCCCTGATATCTCTCTCTCTCTCTCAATAAATATATATATATATATATATATATATATATATATATATATATATATATATATATACATACATACACATATATCAATTTTTATTTTTGACTTTTTTAGAAAATTATTAGTTAATAATCATTATTTTAATATAAGAACATATTAAAAAAAATAAAACATAAGAAACAAAGTAAGTATATAACCAATAATTTTATTTAGATAAAAAAACAAAATAATTATTAATCTTTACAAATTAATACACATTTTATTCATTACTTAGATATGATTTAAAAAAAATAAAGAGAGTGTGATAGAGAAAAAATTAACAAGGACTAATGTTCATATAAGAAAAATGAATGTGTTAAAAAGGATATAATATAAAATTGAAGGGGGGGTGGGGTACAGATGTAATCATAAAGATTTTTTCATATTAATTAATTTAGTTTTAGTTTGAATACATTTTTATAAAAAGATGAATAGAGAGGGACATATAGAGAGACACTATAGAAGGGGGAGATAGGAGACGGTGGAGTAGGTGACAGAATAGTGCGATTAAGAAGAGAGAGAGGAGTGGGAGGAGTGAGATTGCAATAAGATGTGGATGGGTTAGAGAAGAGTGGCATCGGAAAAGGGGCATAGACAAGGGGGTGATAGGACAGGGTTGACAGAGAACGGAGGCAATAGAAGAGATGGGTGGTCAGAGAGAAGGGGAGAGAAGAGAGCAAAAGGAGATGTGTGGGGTAAAATAGGGCTATACTAAGGGGGGAGTGGGGGTGAGCGAGAAAAGCGGTCAATAAATGGTGGCTCTTGTGGAGAAAATATATCAATAGTAGTGAGATAGGGGGGAGAAGAGGGCAATAAGAGGGGGTTTGTGCTAGAGAAAGAGGAGGCATATAGCATAGCGATATGAGAGGGGAGAAGGGGGTGTTAGAAGGCGGGGGTTGGAGAGATGGGGGCAAGAGAAGGGGGGGGGGTGGTTGGTTTCTATTTGTTAAAGAAATTTTGAAATTCTAAGATAGACGTGGAATATAGAATAGTAAACAGTTTGACAGAGAGAGAGGGGATAAAGGTGGACAGTGAAATATGTTTGAAAATTTAAAATGAGATATAATCTAAAATTATATAAAAGAAGAAAGATACATGCAAATATGTTAAAAAAAAACATGTTATTAATAATACAACATTAATTATTTTTTCAAAACAAGCAGAACCAATAGTAAGACCATTAATAAAATTAAGATAATTGAAATAAAATTAATAAAATATGTGTAGTTAAAAAATAAAAAGGGGGCATAGAGAGGTGAAAGAATGTGGTTGTGGTAGAATGAGAGATGTTAGATTAGTGTGGTGGTGTTGGTTGTTGTATATAGAGAAGTGAGAGTGGGGGGGGGGGGGGTGTGAGGTACAGAGGTCAGACAATGATGGATAGAGAGATGAGATTTGAGGCGGTGGTGGATAGAGAGATGGGAGAGTGGGTGGTTATAGAGAGAGAAGTGATGGGGGATAGAGAAATAGCATAGTGGGTTTGGGTGGCTATAGAAATGGATAGATGAAAGAGTGGGGGGGTGGCGGTGCATAGAGAGATATTAGGTTGTGGGGGTAGTGGGGGATTCACGGTTATAGATATTCTTATAGTTTTCAGAGGTTTTTTAGATAGATATAAAGTAGAGGGTTAAAAAAAAAATACAGTAAATGATCACTGTAAGGGATCGATAGGGAAAGAGAGGGGGATTCAGGTTAAATTATAGGATCAGAGTAGAAAATTATGCTTACTAAAGACAATTAAAAAAAAAATATATATATATAAATATAGATGAAATATAAAATATATAATTTATTAAAATAAAATAACCCTTTTTTTTGATTTATGGCATGGTTTTGATAAA